>NW_006774345.1:3423630-3454395 GCF_000442215.2 Lipotes vexillifer | reverse complement strand
GGAAAGAATTAATAACTGCAAGTTTTTTAAAGTAAATGCTCTGAGAAAAAAAGTCAGGGGCCTACTGTCAGAAAGTAACCTGTGAAAAGTTTAGTCAAGCTGAGGGGAATATTAAGGTCATTTTGGTCATTTGGAAGAGAAATTTTTATCCTTTCAACTACATTATAAATTTCAATCGCATGTTTTCTTAGCTGTGTAAACTAATGTCTCTTCATACAATATTTATTCATCAATTTATTTACACATTGATCAGATATCTACTACATGGAACACATCAGATTTAGCCAGGGAAACGTAAACTTTAATAAGGAATTTAAAATATTAAAAAAACAAAGAGGGAGTAATAAATAAATTACTTCAGGAGGGTAAGAAAATTATAGATGCCAATGAATGTGTTCTTGTAAATTAGGTGTATATTTAATTTTAATAGATAATCATATTCCATATGACTTCGTATAACTCACTAAAAAAAAAGTGTAATTAATCCTTTTACAAAGCACTTATTTTCTTCCTAAATCATCTACCTTTTAATTCTGCATGGTAAAATTGGATGTTTATTCAATATACATTCATATTCTGATTTTTTTAAATTTTATGGAACTTACCAATGTAGATGAAAGTCATATTTTTCAGGTATTAATTTTATAAAACAAAATGTACATAGTTTGACTTTTTATTTCCTATTTTGTTCTGCTCTTAATTTGGATTGTTGTTGCTTTTGAAAACCAACCCTAAATATTGGCCTCTTTGCTATTGGCTATATGCCTTTTATTTCTGAAAAAGGAATCACTTTTGCAACGCATACTTTTCAATCTTTTTTTTTTTTCCTCACAGCTCAACTAAGCTACACCACGGATGAACTTAATTTTGGTTTCTGGCGTTCTTAGTCATTCTAGAAATGGAAATGTCAGTTTGCAGTCTAACTTTAAAGGCTTCCTGTTGTTGATTAATATATACACATGTCAATAATCCATTGTTTATCAGTGAAAGCCAGGCTCCTGCAAGACCAAGCAGGTGGAAGGAGGGCTATTACCCATCTTTGGAGATGAGCTCTTTGAAAGAGATTTTTATAGAAAGTGTTTTCAAACCCATTTATTTCCATTAAATATGCCCATAGTTATAAGCAACAAATACACTGAGATGTAGTAATGGAGATGCAAAAAAGCCATTTTTCTGGCTTACTTCACAGCAATAGCATTTCCCTTCACACCTCCTTTACATTTTTAAAACACTTTAAAACTTTTTACATCACCAATCATATTGTAAAGTTTAAAAAGTGTACAATTAACTTACAAAAGCCAAACTGAACCAACTAAACATAAACTAGTATTTCACACTGTCCATGTATTTATTGAATTTTGCTTGTTATATGATGTATAAAAAGGCCTTATAAAATTATTGAATACCCAACAAAATAACTGAACTTGACAATTTTAAAACTACATATAAAAAATTCAAGTGTCCTGACAGCTAGACTTTTCATTTGAGTGGTAAGAGAAGAACTATTTTAAACAGAAAGTGAAATTTTTCATAAATCAAGTCAATATTATTTATTTTTAACTGGGTAATTCTCATATAATTAGAGTGCCACCTAGTGGGAAAGTACATTAGACCAGGTGTGTTTCAGCAGTTCTAACAAGACAGTTTCCTAATTTTCCATCTTTATAGTAACTAAGTTACAAGAATTAAAACTAAGATATGAGAAGATAGTTGTAGTTCTGACGAAGGAGCTTCTGTGCAAAATGGAGTGAAAATATAGTCACTCTGAAAGCTAACAGTGTAACTTTACAGTGTGTTTTCTGAGAACTGCAGACTTTCTTGGCATAAAGATTCTCAACACAGAGGGACTGTGTCCACTCCCCTTCCACACACACTAAGACACTTGACCAAACGCTAGCATGGCTTCTATCAGCAGTGTCCAAGGTCAAACATTTTTACTTATCGGCTGAAACAGTGGCATCTTGGCTTCTGTTAGAAATATTTCCCAATACTGAGTCCTTCTCACTTCCAGGAAATGTATCTGTATTTCTAACTATAACCCCACATTATAATCTAAATTCCTTTTCTTTTGTTCTTCCCTCAGTGGAACTAGAGAAAGAATCTATGGACCACTGAGTTAAAGCTGAAAGCACTCTTATAGATAAAAGTAGGCCATTTTACAGATGACAAAACTGAAGCTCATTTTTTTTCTTAATAAATTTATGTGTTTATTTATTTTTGGCTGCGCTGGGTCTTTGTTGCTGCATGCGAGCTTTCTCTAGTTGCAGCGAGCAGGGGCTACTCTTTTTTTTTTTTAATTTTATTTATTTATTTTTGGCTGTGTTGGGTCTTCGTTTCTGTGTGTGGGCTTTCTCTAGTTGCAGCAAGCGGCGGCCACTCTTCATCGCGGTGTGCAGGCCTCTCACTGTCGCGGCCTCTCTTATTGCAGAGCACAAGCTCCAGACACGCAGGCTCAGTAGTTGTGGCTCACGGGCCTAGTTGCTACGCAGCATGTGGGATCTTCCCAAACCAGGGCTCGAACCCGTGTCCCCTGCATTGGCAGGCAGATTCTCAACCACTGCACCACCAGGGAAGCCCGAGCAGGGGCTACTCTTCGTTGCAGTGCACCGACTTCCCATTGCAGTGGCTTCTCTTGCTGTGGAGCACCAGCTCTAGGCGCGCAGGCACAGTTGTTGTGGTGCATGGGCTTAGTGCTCCGCAGCATGTGGGATCTTCCCGGACCAGGGCTTGAACCCACGTTCCCTGCATTGGCAGGTGGGTTCTTAACCACTGCGTCAAGGGGAAACCCTGAAGCTTATTTTTTAAAAGTCAATTGCTTAAATCAAAAGGGCAAATTAGGAACTTCCCTGGCGGTCCAGTGGTTAAGAATCTGCCTTCCAATGCAGGGGATGCGGGCTCGATCCCTGGCCGGAGAACTAAGATCCCACATGCTGCAGGGCAACTAAGCCCGCACGCCACAACTACTGAGCCTGCATGCCACAACTAGAGAGCCCAAGTGCCACAACTACACAGCCCACAAGCTCTGAAGCCCATACCACAACGAAGAGCCTGTGTGCCACAACTAAGATCTGATGCAGCCAAAAATAAATAATAAATAAATATCAAAAAAAAAAAAAAAAAAGAAGGAGCAAATTAATGCCAGAACAGGATAAGTTTCTAGGACCTGATTTAAAACCTGGCAGTCTCTACTCCAGAACACTGTGTATCTCCCTCCTTTGGGTATGATCATCTTGATAAATGTAATCAAATGCCATAAAATGTGTGATTTGCCCTCAGTCTTCTCTTCCTAAAGTTTCAATATGACTAATCTCCCCTCTGACACTCTTCAAAATTCCCACCTAGTTCTTCTTTCCCAGTACATAGTACCTAGCACAACATGAACACATTACGGTCCCTCAGTACTTATTGAGGGGCCTCATCCTTCTTAGCTACATCTCTAAACTTCTTTTCTACCTTGGTGTGGATCTGAGATATGCTCACCACAAGAAAATAGCCTTTGTATGTTCATGGCTTACAATGATTATTGCTCCATTTAAAATATACTGAGTAAATCATCATTTTTATAGTCCATCAAGTTGGATTTTAGCAAACTATAGCAGTAAATGTGACAAGTAATGATTGACCCTGTGTACAAAGTATGAACTTCCTATTCTCTGACGGTTCATATAGATATGAAGATAAAACCGTTAGTGACAGAAATTATAGAATCTATTTTGTGGTTTCTCCTACAGAATATTAGCCATGCTTATACCTGTATCCTATTCCTCACTGACTTCCAATACATATGCCTGTCAAGCAGCGAAGTGACTTGGCATCCCACTTTTATTATTGCTATAGTCAAGTTATTACGCACAAAGTAAAAAATTATTATTATAGAATCATGGGTTCTGGTTTTTGTTGTTGTTCTTAGGCTCAAACTCCTACTTGTACATAAAAATATTAATTTATTCAGTGGAGAGTTTTCTAAAGATATTGGCTGCTCTCAAATGTTACATAAAAGTCTTCCAAAGAATCAAACTACTGTTGGTTTTTCTGCCCTTGATTCCACTTAGAAACACTGATCTGTAGGATACTTATTTCTGGAGCCAACTGTTCACTTTATGCCACTCAAACACACATGAGATGGCAGGCAAACACCCTGGCATCAACCAGGGACAGCAACAAAGAATAAATCACTGTGCTTCCAAGAGATATGTGAAAGAAAGCTCGTGAAATTAGAGACGTGCAGTGAAAACTTGGAATACGATGACATAAGACAAAAAATATGAATTCAGCCAAAGGAATCCTTATTGATATCCAACAGCATATTCTATTATGATTGCCTTTATTTCTCTTTGACTTAAGAAATACATTTAGTGCCCAATTCACATTATTCCTTAATATTTATAAATCATTTTTAAAGTCTAAAGTTATGTGTAACGTAAACCCAAAAAAATGTATATATTCTTGCTCAAACAAAATAAATACAAAAACTAAAAACCTAGAAATCAGAAGTACTTTTCCTTAACAATCAAATAATTCCTTATTGGTTTGAAGAATAACTGCAGCTGTAAGGAAATATCAATATTGGTGAGAACATACTTCTAACAGTACATGCAGAAGGCTGCATTTTAATTATCTACCAATCTGTCTCTCCCACTACTCTAGGTCCCTTAAGGGACTGTATCTTATTTATCTTCATGACTGTATAATTGAACATACTTTCTATCACATAGGAGTTCAATAAATGTTTGTTCAAATAAGCTACACTCCAGTGTTTATTGAATTGGTGATTAGAGTCAGAAAAACATTAGGATTTTTTTTTCCTCTTATAAATTCAGTAACCTTCAGAAGTTGGTATTCAAGTTTTGTTTCTGATATTATCACATTTTACATATGCCCTAGAATATAGGCAAAAGCAGAGTCAAGATTTTTTGTTTAATTTTGCCATGTTGAACTGAATCTGACATTAATAAAGGAGGACAAAAATTCCATTTTATTCCTCTAACATGTCCCCCAAGTTCATACCTTTCAGCCTTTGATGACATTCTATCTTGGTTCTGTGTACATCTCTTCCCATCTCACTGCCCACCTTTGCCTACAACTATTACCCAACACTCATGCCCCAACTCAAATCACACCTCACCAATGAAATATAACATCATGCTCATAAGCACTGAAATCAGATGGAACTGGTATGTCAACTGGTATGATTTTCTGTTATGCTTCTTTCATTCATAAAACATACAACATCATCATAAGGAAAATATTTTCAACACTGAACAGTGTACCTGATAACACGTATTCCTAGCACTTTTTGTCTTGGGGTCCACCACATCATAACTGACACCTACATAAGTCAGCAAACTAGTATGAATCTCTAGGTATTTACCCCAGGCTCTACTCTATTAACTTTCAATCTTCTGTTCTCATGATTACCTACCTATTTTCTATGTTTATATCACTATACTCTTGTTTTGATACCTGCTTTGTTATTGTCACTGTTTTTATCTCTCAGCTTTGGTTAGGTTTCTTGAACTCTGTTCCTACATTCTCCTCAGCCCTGTTAATGTGTAGCCATTCTCAGCTTTAGATGAAAAACTCCTCCTCCATTTCTAACACACTGTATTATTCCCTTCAGATCCCATACCATCTGGGAAGGGACACTTAGGCAGAAAGCACTGATCTTTGGGCAATTACTGGAAGTGAATCTGAGAACTCTCTCCAGCCAAAGACTAGACTCCTCTTATATAAAGGGAAGTGGAATGAGTATCCACTTTGGAATACAACAGGATTCCAAGTGGAAATTACAGAGAGCTAAGACTTCTAACAAGAAGATGGGCCCTGAACTGAAGAAGCAGTATGAAAACACAGAGAGTAAAGAGGTACGTTACTTCAGATAGAGTAATCATAAAAGGCCCCACAGAGGAGATGATATTTGAGCAGAGACTAGAAGAAAGTCAGGATGCAAAACATGTGATTATCTGGGAGACAAGTATTTTATAACAATGGAAGAAAAATGTACAATTTCCTGATGTTGACTCTTTCTTACAGTGTTTAAGGAGCAAGGATTAGACCAGTTGCCTGGAGCAGAGTGAGTCAGGATGAAAGAGATCAGAAATAAGGTAAGAAAAGCCAACTGATATAAGACCTTATGGGTGATGGTAAAGACTCTGGATTTAATAGTAAGCATGATGGGAAACTATTAAAATAATGTTGAAAAGAGGAAAATGACATAACCTGATTTACATTTTAAAAAATAACTCTGACTTAAATGTATGTATAGCATTCAAAATCTTACATGTAAAGAAAGCATTCAGGCAGAAATGGCACCCTATAAAAATCAGTAACAGGTTGATAAATGTTATATCAAATATACACAAAACAGCTTCTTTTTCTCTAGTATTTTTCTATGATTAACTATTGATATTTCAACTTATGACTCAGGAAAGCATAACTACTATAAATATATGCATCTATATAATCAGAAATATAAATACATATAAATATTGTTGATGGCTATTTTACTTTTCTTCAACTTACCCTGAATATTCAATAAGTAAAATTGATATGTATAAATTGAAGAAAAACATTTTATCAATCCTATTTTGAGGAAACTTTTTTTATTTTTTTTAACCAACTCATTTAATTAAATATGTTGAATATTTTGAAAAAGTAAGCTTGAGGTATGGAACTCTGAATGCTCTTTCACACTTAAAGAAAAAGCAAAAGTACAAAAATAGCTGATAAAAATGGATTAGCTTGTACCAAGCAGGTATGTGAAGAGCAATAGAAAATGAGCGATGTTAAACATCATTTTTATCAAACACCATATAAATACTCAGCAAGAGATACTAATGTGTAATATGCAAGGTGATAGCAGGAGCTAGTACTTAGGACCAAATCTTTAATTTTCTATCAGCAGTGCTATTTTCATTATAAGATCACAGGAAAGATATTCCACAGGTGACTTGCTGATTTTATCTCTTCCTACTAGCAAAAAGCAGTAGAACTGAGTGATTAACATCTGACTACTGGGTGGAATAAACCATGTTAGGACCCTATCTTCACCAAATGCTGGTCATGTCACCTTGAATAAGTCATGTAACTGTTCTAAGTCTTAATTCTCTTGCCCATAAAATGGCCATAATATTAGTTCCTACATCAAAAGTTTTCTTGTAAAAGAGACTGTTCCTATAAAGCATTTAGACCAGCCTCTGAAATGCAGTAAGCATCTCTTAAATGTTACCTGTGATTATTATATCCAGGCCACCTTGTGCTATTTCTATCAGTGATAATCTCAATGAGTCTAAACAAAACACAACTAGGAAGGAGAAAATGCTGATCGAAAAGTGAATTTTTCATATCAGGCAAAAATTATATTTTGTCAGGAAATATATAAAACAGATAGTACATATCTGATAATAAAATTTTGACTATAAAATATTTGAAAAGAAAAGAAAAGCACACAAGCTAAGGATCAGCTTTCCTGGGGATCTTATAAGGTAAAGTAAACTATCTTTATAAATCTAAATGTTAAAGCATATGGATTAGGGTCCTCCTATTACCATTCCTATCAAGCCAAATCCTGTTTATCTTTCAGGGCCAGCTCAAGTGTCACACATTAAGGTCTTTCCTGCCCATCAGCACTCTGCCACAATAATTCTGTTAACACTTTCTCATGTTCATAACAGCTCACTAAAGACTGAGAGCAATGCAGGATAGTTCACAGAGATCCTCTACAAAGCACTCAGCCTTCACTGTAGAGTGTACTGCAGCAGCCATCTAAAGGCTAAGGGCTGGGCATGAGATCTGAGAGAAATGAGCTTTCAGAGGCTCCCCAATGACAGCTGATCAATTAAGACAGCAAGGGAACTCCATGGTGCCAAAAGTTGCCTGGTTAGCAATAAAGCATTAAGTGATCTCTTGATTCAGGTGATTAGATTCCAAGCCCTGCTAAAAAGGAAAATATAGGTAGATGATCAATAAAGACATAGTGTGAAAAATGGAGTTGGATACAGATATCAATGTAGGAATAGGTATATTAATAAATATTGACATAGACATAAGATATCTCATCACAAAAACAATAAAAAATTCATTCTGTATAAAATTATTTCACAGATATTGTTCATAAATACAAAACTGTCAACATGCTCCCTCAAAAATAAAGTTTAAAGGAAAGAAACACTACTGAACATCGTAAACAAGCTATGTTCTTTTCATATGCTACCTCGTGTAATCCCCAACCAACTATGAGGTGGATATATTATTAATCCCATTTTACAGTTGAAAATACAAAAAAAATTAAAGAAGGAAGTCACTTGTTTAAGGCCATGAAGGTTCCAGCAACAAATCCAACATGCAAACCAGGTCTGTTTGGGTTTGCTCTGTGAAGTTGACTCCCCAAGAGAAAGATTTTAGGAAATTTAAAGAACTCTTTTTTCAGGACTCTGATATATAGATTCCCTTAGAATATCATGGTACAATATCAGGAATTAGCTGACTCAATATATTTTTATTTCCTAGACAATATTATTTTTTATACCTTTATTGGAATATAATTGCTTCACAATGTTTTGTTAGTTTCTGCTGTACAACAAAGTGAATCAGCTATATGTATACATATATCCATAACCCCTCCGTCTTGAGCCTCCCTCCCACCCTCCCTATCCCACCCCTCTAGGTCGTCACAAAGCATCAAGCTGATCTCCCTGTGCAATACGGCTGCTTCCAACTAGCCATCCATTTTACATTTGGTAGTGTATATATGTCAGTGCTACTCTCTCATTTCATCCTAGACAATATTACTGCAAACTTTTAGGGATTTACAATTCCTGTGCTCCTTACTACAGATTCATAACCACTGTAGTGTAATTTCTATATAATGGAGAAAAAATTAAACATTCCAAACATAGGAACAAAGTTTTAAGTTGCTAAACATTGTAATTTGACTACATTCAGCAGGCAGACACAAGTATTAATATTATATCAAAGTTAAATATTGTATCTTAGGTGCTAGATCAACAGTCACAACTGAAAAAAATCTTACCGTTCCAATAGAAGTTTAAATACCATGAAGGAACTAAAGATAACCATCCTCTCTAAAAGACATTGACTTTACAAGATTCTGGAGTAAGACAATTCTGAAACTGTGGCAGATTCTCTTCTGAAAAAGATATGCAAACACTCCAGATGAATGAGATAAAAGGAGAAAGACCAAACACTCTCTCCATGCTGACCTACGAACACGTAGGAGAGTATGTTCACAAGTAGTGCTGCTTTATATTCTATTTTCCTCTGAGATGACTGAAGGAGGGAGGAATGTTTAAAATCATTAAATAACACAATGTTATTTTTCTTATAAAATGATAGAAAAAATACTAATGTAACCTATGCCTTACTTTACACTCAGAGTCAAGGACGAGGTGTCTAATGACACACACTAACAGAGAAACTAGAAGGAATATAAATTCAATTGAACTAAGAAGTAAATAGCGGGAGTTGAGGAAGATGGCGGAAGAGTAAGACGTGGAGATCACCTTCCTCCCCACAGATACATCAGAAATACATCTACACGTGGAACTGCTCCTATAGAACACCCACTGAACGCTGGCAGAAGACCTCAGACCTCCCAAAAGGACTCCCCACATACCTGGGTAGGGCAAAAGAAAAAAGAAAAAACAGAGACAAAAGAATAGGGACGGAACCTGCACCAGTGGGAGGGAGCTGTGAAGGAGGAAAGGTTTCCACACACTAGAAGCCCCTTCGCGGGCAGAGACTGTGGGTGGCAGAGGGGGGAGATTTGGGGCCACGGAGGAGAGCACAGCAACAGCAGTGCGGAGGGCAAAGCGGGGAGATTCCCGCAGAGAGGATCGTGCTGACCAGCACTAACCAGCCCGAGAGGCTTGTCTGCACACCCCCCGGGGCAGGCGGGGGCTGGGAGCTGACTCTGCTCGGTTGGCTCACAGGGAGAGGACTGGGGTTGGCTGTGTGAACAAGCCTGAAGGGGTTAGTGCACCACAGCTAGCTGGGAGGGAGTCCGGTAAAAAGTCTGGAGCTGCCGAAGAGGCAAGAGACCTTTTCTTGCCTCTGTGTTTCCTGGTGCGCAAGGAGAGGGGATTAAGAGCGCTGCTTAAAGGAGCTCCAGAGACGGGCGTGAGCCACAGCTAACAGCTTAGACCCCAGATACGGGCATGAGACGCTAAGGCTGCTGCTGCCGCCACCAAGAAGCCTGTGCGCAAACACAGGTCACTATCCACACCTCCCCTCCCAGGATCCTGTGCAGTCCGCCACTGCCAGGGTCCCACGATCCAGAGTCAACTTCCCCGGGAGAACGCACAGCACACCTCAGCTAGTGCAACGTCACGCGGCCTCTGCCGCCGCAGGCTCGCCCCACATCCGTACCCCTCCCTTCCCCGGCCTGAGTGAGCCAGAGCCCGCTAATCAGCTGCTCCTTTAACCCCGTCCTAACTGAAGGAAGAAGAGACGTCCTCAGGCGACCTACACGCGGAGGCGGGGCCAAATCCAAAGCTGAACCCCGAGAGCTGTGTGAACAAAGAAGAGAAAGGGAAATTTCTCCGAGCAACCTCAGGAGCACCGGACTAAATCTCCACAATCAACCTTATGTACCTGCATCTGCGGAATACATGAATAGAAAATGAATCATCCCAAAATTGAGGAGGTGGACTTTGGGAGCAAGATATATTATTTTTTCCCTTTTTCCTCTTTTTGTGAGTGTGTATGTGTATGCTTCTGTGTGACATTTTGTCTGTAAAGCTTTGCTTTCACCATTTGTCCTAGGTTTCTGTTTTGTTTTTTTTACTTAAAAAAATTATTTTTCTTAATAATTATTTTTATTTTAATAACTTTATTTTATCTTACTTTATTTTGTTTTATCCTCTTTCTTTCTTTCTACTTTTTCTCCATTTTATTCTGAGCTGTGTGGATGAAAGGCTCTTGGTGCTCCAGCCAGGAGTCAGTGCTGTGCCTGAGGTGGGAGAGTCAACTTCAGGACACTGGTCCACAAGAGACCTCCCAGTTCCTCATAATATCAAATGGCGAAAGCTCTCTCAGAGATCTCCCTCTCAATACCAAGTCCCAGCTTCACCCAACGACCAGCAAGCTACAGTGCTGGACACCCTATGCAAAACAATTAGCAAGACAGGAACACAACCCCATCCATTAGCAGAGAGGCTGCCTAAAATCATAATAAGGACACAGACACCCCAAAACACACCACCAGACATGGAACTGCCCACCAGAAAGACAAGATCCAGCCTCAACACCAGAACACAGGCACTAGTCTCCTCCACCAGGAAGCCTACACAACCCACTGAACCAACTTTAGCCACTGTGGACAAACACCAAAAACAATGGCAACTACGAACCTGCAGCCTGCAAAAAAGGAGACCCCCAAAACAGTAAGTTAAGCAAAATAAGAAGACAGAAAAACACAAGGCAGATGAAGAAGCAAGGTAAAAACCCACCAGACCTAACAAATGAAGAGGAAATAGACAGTCTACCTGAAAAAGAATTCAGAATAATGATAGTAAAGATTATCCCAAATCTTGGATATAGAATAGAGAAAATGCAAGAAATATTTAACAAGGACCTAGAAAAACTGAAGAGGAAACAAGAAATGATGAACAACACAATAAATGAAATTAAAAATACTCTAGAAGTTATCAATAGCAGAATAACTGAGGCAGAAGAACGGATAAGTGACCTGGAAGATAAAATAGTGGAAATAACTACTGCAGAGCAGAATAAAGGAAAAAGAATGAAAAGAACTGAGGACAGTCTCAGAGACCTCTGGGACAACATTAAACGCACCAATATTCGAATTAAAGGGGTCCCAGAAGAAGAAGAGAAAAAGAAAGGGACTGAGAAAATATTTGAAGGGATCAGAGTGGAAAACTTCCCTAATATGGGAAAGGAAATAGTTAATCAAGCCCAGGAAGCACAGAGAGTCTCATAAGGATAAATCCAAGGAGAAACATGCCAAGACACATGTTAATCAAACTATCAAAAATTAAATACAAAGAAAACATATTAAAAGCAGCAAGGAAAAAATAACACACAAGGGAATCCCCATAAGGTTAACAGCTGATCCTTCAGCAGAAACTCTGCAAGCCAGAAGGGACTGGCAGGACATATTTAAAGTAATGAAGGAGAAAAACCTACAACGAAGATTACTCTACCCAGCAAGGATCTCATTCAGATTTGATGGAGAAATTAAAACCTTTACAGACAAGCAAAAGCTCAGAGAGTACAGAACCATGAACCAGCTTTACAACCAATGGTAAAGGAACATCTCTAGGCAAGAAACACAAGAGAAGGAAAAGACCTACAATAACAAACCCAAAACAATTAAGAAAATGGGAATAGGAACATACAAAGCGATAATTACCTTAAATGTAAATGGATTAAATGCTCCCACCAAAAGACACAGACTGGCTGAATGGATACAAAAACAAGACCCATGTATATGCTGTCTACAAGAGACCCACTCCAGACCTAGGGACACATACAGACTGAAAGTGAGGGGATGGAAAAAGATATTCCATGCAAATGGAAATCAAAAGAAAGCTGGAGTAGCAATTCTCATATCAGACAAAATAGACTTTAAAATAAAGACTATTACAAGAGACAAAGAAAGAAACTACATAATGATCAAGGGATCGATCCAGGAAGAAGATATAAGAATTGTAAATATTTATGCACCCAACATGGGAGCACCTCAATACATAAGGCAAATACTCACAGCCATAAAAGGGGAAATTGACAGTAACACAATCATAGGGACTTTAACACCCCACTTTCACCAATGGACACATCATCCAAAATGAAAATAAATAAGGAAACACACAAGCTTTAAATGATACATTAAACAAGATGGACTTATTTGATATTTATAGGACATTCCATCCAAAAACAACAGAACACACATTTTCTCAAGTGCTCATGGAACATTCTCCAGGATATATCATATCTTGGGTCACAAATCACGCCTTGGTAAATTTAAGAAAATTGATATCGTATCAAGTATCTTTGCCGACCACAACACTATGAGACGAGATATCAATTACAGGAAATATCTGTATAAAATACAAACACATGGACGCTAAACAATACATTACTTAATAATGCAGTGATCACTGAAGAAATCAAAGAGGAAATCAAAAACTACCTAGAAACAAGCGACAATGGAGACACGACGACCCAAAACCTATGGGATGCAGCAAAAGCAGTTCTAAGAGGGAAATCTATAGTAATACAATCTTACCTTAAGAAACAGGAAACATCTCAAATAAACAACCTAAACTTGCACCTAAAGCAATTAGAGAAAGAAGAACAAAAAAACCCAAAGTTAGCAGAAGGAAAGAAATCATAAAGATCAGATCAGAAATAAATGAAAAATAAATGAAGGAAACAATAGCAAAGATCAATAAAACTAAAAGCTGATTCTTTGAGAAGATAAACAAAATTGATAAACCATTAGCCAGACTCATCATGAAAAAAAACGAGAAGACTCAAAGCAACAGAACTAGAAATGAAAAAGGAGAAGTAACAACTGACACTGCAGAAATACAAAGGATCATGAGAGATTACTATAAGCAACTCTATGTCAAAAAAAAATGGACAACCTGGAAGAAATGGACAAATTCTTAGATATGCACAACCTGCCGAGACTGAACCAGGAAAAAATAGAAAATATGAACAGACCATCATAAGCACTGAAATTGAAACTGATTAAAAATCTTCCAACAAACAAAAGCCCAGGACCAGATGGCTTCACAGGTGAATTCAATCAAACATTTAGAGAAGAGCTAACACCTATCCTTCTCAGACTCTTCCAAAATATACAGAGGGAGGAACACTCCCAAACTCATTCTACAAAGCCACCATCACCCTGATACCAAAACCAGACAAAGATGTCACTAAGAAAGAAAACTGCAGGCCAATATCACTGATGAATATAGACGCAAATATCTGCAACAAAATACTAGCAAACAGAATCCAACAGCACATTAAAAGGATCATACACCATGATCAAGTGGGGTTTACCCAGGAATGGAAGGATTCCTCAATATACACAAATCAAACAATGTGATATACCATATTAACAAACTGAAGGAGAAAAACCATACGATCACCTCAACAGATGCAGAGAAAGCTTTCGACAAAATTCAACACCCATTTATGATAAAAACCCTCCCAAAAGTAGGCATAGAGGGAACTTTCCTCAACATAATAAAGGCCATATATGACAAACTCACAGCCAACATCATCCTCAATGGTGAAAAACTGAGACCATTTACACTAAGATCAGGAAAAAGACAAGGTTGCCCACTCTCACCACTCTTATTCAACATAGTTCTGGAAGTTCTAGCCACAGCAATCAGAGAAGAAAAAGAAATAAAAGGAATCCAAATCAGAAAGAAGAAGTAAAGCTGTCACTGTTTGCAGATGACATGATACTATACACAGAGAATCCTAAAGATGCTACCAGAAAACTACTAGAGCTAATCAATTAATTTGGTAAAGTAGCAGGATATAAAATTAATGCAGAGAAATCTCTGGCATTCTTATATACTAATGATGAAAAATCTGAAAGTGAAATTAAGAAAACACTCCCATTTACCACTGCAAGAAAAAGAATAAAATATCTAGGAATAAACCTACCTAAGGAGACAAAAGACCTGTATGCAGAAAATTATAAGACACTGATGAAAGAAATTAAAGATGACACAAATAGATGGAGAGATATACCATGTTCTTAGATTGAAAGAATCAACGTTGTGAAAATGACTCTACTACCCAAAGCAATCTACAGATTCAATGCAATGGCTATCAAACGACCACCGGCATTTTTCACAGAACCAGAACAAAAAATTTCACAATTTGTAATGGTTTTGCACAGCAAAGGAAACCATAAACAAGACCAAAAGACAACTCTAAGAATGTGAGAAAATATTTGCAAATGAAGCAACTGACAAAGGATTAATCTTCAAAATTTACAAGCAGCTCATGCAGCTCAATAACAAATAAACAAACCCAAAACAAAAATGGGCAGAAGACCTAAACAGAGATTTCTCCAAAGAAGATATACAGATTGCCAACAAACACATATAAGAATGTTCAACATCATTAATCTTTAGAGAAATGCAAATCAAAACTACAATGAGATATCATCTCACACCAGTCAGAATGGCCATCAGCAAAAAATATAGAAACAATAAATGCTGGAGAGGGTGTGGAGAAAAGGGAACCCTCTTGCACTGTTGGTGGGAATGTAAACTGATACAGCCACTATGGAGAACAGTATGGAGGTTCCTTAAAAAACTAAAAATAGAACTACCATACGACCCAGCAATCCCACTACTGGGCATATACCCTGAGAAAACCATAATTCTAAAAGCATCATATACCATAATGTTCACTGCAGCTCTATTTACAATAGCCAGGACATGGAAGCAACCTAAGTGTCCATCAACAGATGAATGGATAAGGAAGATGTGGCAAATATATACAATGGAATAATACTCACCCATAAAAAGAAACACAATTGAGTTATTTGTAGTGAGGTGGATGGACCTAGAGTCTGTCATACAGAGTGAAGTAAGTCAGAAAGAGAAAAACAAATACCGTATGCTAACACATATATATGGAATCTAAGAGAAAAAAAAAGGTCATGAAGAGCCTAGGGTTAAGACGGGAATAAAGACACAAACCTACTAGAGCATGGACTTGAGGATATGGGGAGGGGAAAGGGTAAGCTGTGACAAAGTGAGAGAGTGGCATGGACATATATTCACTACCGAACGTAAAACAGATAGCTAGTGGGAAGCAGCCACGTAGCACAGGGAGATCAGCTAGGTGGTTTGTGACCACCTAGAGGGTTGGGATAGGGAGGGTGGGAGGGAGGGAGACGCAAGAGGGAAGAGATATGGGAACATATGTATATGTATAACTGATTCACTTTGGTATAAAGCAGAAACTAATACACCATTGTAAAGCAATTATACTCCAATAAAGGTGTTAAAAAAAAAAGTAAATAGCAATCCTTTTAGAAAAAATAAAAATACTTTTTTCTAAATAACTAGGGACAAGACAAAAGGATCAATTCACTTTGCTTATTAAAGCAAAAGTCATATCGTAAGACCCATCTGTAAGATTTTATTTTAAAATCTGTAAGTGGCAGAATTAAGTTCTATTTTCAGTTTTCTTATTGGGTCTTTAGTTCTTCTCTCCTTTCCTCCCTTCCTCCCTTCCTCCCTTCTCTCTTTCTTTCCTTCTAATCCAAATCCATGCTTTAAATGCAAATAGCTATATTTTTAATTTTAAAAAACTACCACTGTCATTTCCATTGAGTGGACAAGTGCATATAAAAATTTCCTGAATTTCATTGTGGTTTACAGCAGTGCAACTCAAAGTGTGGTTGGTAGATCAATGCTGGCTTTTGAATTGTTACTGATCTGCAATTAAATAACATGGAAATTGGAAGTGTTTTGAAACTCCTAGAGTAATTTATTGTAATTTCCTATCTGTTGAATAAAAAGAAAACATACAAGCTTCCATTTCTCTACTAATTTGTTTATATTATGCTTTATAAAATCTGCAATGGTCTGGGGAGAGAAGAATGAGTATTTTCCCTCAAGTAAGTCTTAGAACCATTGGTTAATGATGAGCTTTGGCAACAAACAGAAATCATTTTGAGTCGCAGCTCTGCCTAACTCTTAATTGTATTATGTTGGGCAAATTACTTCATCTCTTTTATTTCAACTTCCTCAACTGAAAAATGTGTACTGACTTTATATGATTATTGTGTGGTCCTTGGAACAGCAACATCAATATCACCCAGGTGCTTGTATGAAATGCAGATTCTCAGACCTGCCCCAGACTTACCAAATCAGAATCTGCATTTTAACAAGATCTCTCAGGTTATGCATGTGCACAATTACAGTGCTTGGCATTAATCAGGAACTATTAGCAGCTGTTGACTTTATTCATAATAATATGTAAATATCATTGCTTGAAGTAGAGAGTGATATTTGAGACTCATGTAAATACAGACATAAAAATCAAACAATTTCCTTTCTGCTGTTTTACAAGTACCTAAAAAGTACAGAATATAAAGCAGATTCTGTGGATATTAATAACCAAGAACACATGCTTCTCATCCTCAAAGATCCCATCTGATAAAATATAAGCCAAGTACATCTAACAGAAATAACAAAGTGTTCTGACTTATTGGTATAGCCATAAAGAAATTATTTCCAGAGGAAAATGGATAAATTGAGGCAGTGCTACTTTAAGATAGTACTTTTGAACAAAGAGTAAATTTTATTTAACCTGAAAAAAAGACAAAGGGAGAAAATAATCACTCTGTGCTCAGCCAATAACACTTGTGTATACTTGATCTTATGTCAAAAGTAACGTGAACGTACAAGGGCTTAATGTTAACTCCAGCCAAATGTCCTTTAAATTTACCCTGCTGTGACTAGTCGATACAGAGGTCACATACCATTTCAGCTGCAATAGCAAAGCTCAGTGGGAAGTAAAGATGAAATTGCTTGCTACTTATCTCTAGATCCTCTGTCTAGGTTTCTGAAAAACCATACTCAGGTAGCAAATATAGCTCAGTAATGATTCTGCCGAATCAACACATGAAGGTTAAGACAGGAAACAAAAGTAGCACATTGACATTTGCCACTTTACAGAATAAAGGTGCGTCCCAACAACTTACACAAGGAGTGTGCCTTGGCCTAATATTGCCAGTGATGCCCCAGAGGACAGTTTAATATCTAATATACAACTGATTGTTCCCTTCTGTTAAAGCCACATACAAAGATTGCCCAAGGCAAAGAGACAAACACTGGTAATTCACAATTTCACTTACAATATCTTTATTTTCTTTTCAACTCCATATAGCTGACTTTTGTAAAAGCTGAATTTTTACAAACTGGGAACTTCAAATTTGCCATAGAAAAGTATTCTTCTACAATGCCAAATACCAAGATATTTTCCAGATACAAACAGTTACCAGTGTTTTCTCTGTACCGTACACTGTACTAGATACTAAAAGATGGATGTAAAAGAAACAAGAGGAATTTTCTCTAACTGTGATATTTACTGGAAGTGTATAAGGAACACACAGAGAAATACATAATATTTTACAGTGAGTCCAGATACCTGGTTTCCACTCTCAGTTTCCATCCACCCTTCATTTTATGTCATGTTTCACTACAGCATAAATATAAATGATGTCTACAAAGTCTGGGCTCCATCAAATGTATCCACAGTTCGAAGACTCATATGACATTAAAACAATCGATTTGTAAGTTTAAAAATTTTTTGAAACTAAAATTCACTCACTGTGTTTGTTAAATGTGCAGGAACAAGATATATGATTTCATAACTTAAAATCTGTGTATACTCCAAGGGATAAAATCATTTTAAAATATCACAACACTTTATGAACCAGACCTCAAATATATTATCCTTATTATTAAGAATGTGAAATAGCATCACATGGATGCACTTAAACATTCAAATAATTAGTTTCATATGCCATTCTTATACTAATACAGAGTGTCATTTTAAAAATGGTTTCAAAGTTCAAAATTATATGATTAGTGTCTAAGACTGTATTACCATTTTGTTTTAGCCCCAAAAATTTGTAGAAACTTTTATTTTTAATTTATTTTTTATACAGCAGGTTCTTATTAGTTATCTATTTTATACATACTAGTGTATACATGTCAATCCCAATCTCCCAGTTCATCCCACCACAACCCCCCAACCCCACTTTCCCCACTTGGTGTCCATATGACAGAAACTTTATTTTAAATGTCATGGTATTGTCTAATTTTCTTTGTAAGAATCTTCCTAAAGTACATGTGAATAATTGTGTTAAATTACTCATCATGAAAGTTAATTTGACAGTTAATTATAGTAAAGGAGAGGGTTTTCTGAACATAAACCAGGGCTTTAATGCCTAAAGGATAAGCTACACTGACAGAATTTGTCCTTATTGTGGCCTTACTGCTATATGCTAACCCCCAAATTAACATTTTTTACTTTTAAGAGCTAAAAAAGAAGGCCGATGTTTTTGACGATGCAAGGTATGCTGATTTTTCTCTTGGAGAGGAGCATGAAATAGTGAATTGAACACGCTTTGGTCTGAATTCTAATTTTACCTTTCGTCAGCTGTGTGATTGGAGCAAATTATTTGACTCTCTGAGATTATTTTTTTTCCAGCTATAAAAAGTTGATTAAAATATGCAATTTTTTGGCTTTGTTGGGATAATTAAAAGAAATGAAGAGCAGCTACATCTGCCCCTGACATATAGAAGGCACTCAGTAATTGTTAGCGTTCCTCCTTCCTTCCTCTTTCTTTGTGTTGGAAGGAGGGAAATATTTGCAATTCCCTCAAGGTCCTCAATAGAATTTTTTTTAATTACATTTTATGACATTTATCAGTTAATAAATTTTTTCACATGCATTAGCTCTTTCAGTGTTTCCGTTAGCCTTGTGCTGGGGCAAAACAGATAATTATTCCTTTTTTACAGGTAAAGAAACAGGTTCAGGGAAGTTAATTAAATTAACCAAGCTCACCTTGTGCTGGGGCAAAACAGATAATTATTCCTTTTTTACAGGTAAAGAAACAGGTTCAGGGAAGTTAATTAAATTAACCAAGCTCACACAACTAGAAAATGACAAAATGGGCTATAAACCCACGTCTATCTGATTTCAAAACCTATTCCCTACCTCCTGTGTCACTGTCTACCAAGCCAGAGGTTTTGTACTCAGTGGTACACAACTCTTCTTGACTAAATTGTAGAAAAATTAGGAAAATTGGTATAATCAGGGAGTTTTCCTAAAAGTAGAATATATTCATATTTTTAAATTTAGAGATTATCCTTTATTAGGATAAAATACATTTTTATTTTAAAGCAGTAGTAAGAGTAGATGGGAGAGGTTTCTCATGGTTTTAGCTAAAATTAGACATTGTCAAGGCTACATGTTTCCATTATTTTTTAAAATTTTACTGGACTGTGAAATGCAGAAGTGTAGAAATCATATACTATGGCATGGTACTTTATTACTCTCACTAATAATTTTAAAATGAAATTGCACTGAAACAGCATGAGATTTCCAAATGAAGCTAGCCCCAGAGAATGTAATATAATGATGTGGGTAAATCTTACCCCTATCAAACACAAACTAAAAACTCTAAAAAGGACATTTAGACTGTTTAATAGATTGCAAAGGTGGTAGTTTCAGCAGAATTATGAAGTTTTCAAGGTGTCAAATTATTCACTAGTAACAAGCTATTTGTTGATAGGACAGAAAAGACTCCAGGGACCGTGGCTGACTATTAACAGGTGAAGCAGCCCCCAGTGGAAGCACACCTACCAAGGGGCAGCAGCGTTCATGATGACTTTCTGCAATGAAGAGCCACAGGGCCTTCAGAGTAATCAGACCATATTAGGGTTAGCAGGACACTAACACTGCACTGTGCTGATCTCCCAGGTTTTTTTCTATGTCTATTTTCCATAGCATGAAATTCTCCCTCTTGATTTATTCCTGGACATACTCTTGAAGTGTCTGGCTGGGCAAATGATGTTTAAATGGCCTGAGATTTATTAACCTGGTATTAACAATTTCGTATATGCCCTGTCCTCCCTTTTTCCCCAGAAACAAGGCTGGGTTGCCCTGATACAATGCTCCCTAAATACCCTGTGCATACCACTTTCACTGCACTTCCATACTACAGTACAATTCCCTCTTTATCTGATGATATACATCAGTGTATATATGGTACTTGGCACATGACTGGCACTCAGGAAGTGGATAGATGGATGGAGTCTCTAGCACAGGTACATCTAGAATAACTTTAGTGGCTTCTTTCTATAGAGATGAGATCTAGTAATGCACTCCCTGACAGTGGGTACAGAAGGCAACGCCAAGACATTTCAACAGAACTTCAGCGTCACTGAAACACCATCAGCATTTGAAGACCCATATTACAAATCTGGCCTACATTTATGAAATTCAAGAAAACGTATACTGATATATGATGTCACTGGTTTAATAATGACATAATCTTGCAATGAAAAAAAGGGAGAAAAATAAAGAAATGTCTCAATTGACATACCTTTGCCAATAGGCCCTTGATGATGTAAATAAGCATGTGTGGTCAATATTTTGACAAAATGACACTAAACACACTCACAATGCAAGGTAAAATGCATGCTATTATTCTGGACAACTTTAAAAGCAAACCTAGAGATAGCAGAGTGGTTGAAAGCTCATATAGATATAGTATCTACTTTCAACAGACTGGCTTTTTTTCCCACAGGGAATTATAAACAGCAAACCTAGAAATGGTTTTGGGGTTCTCTGAAATAAAGGGGAAATTAAAATGACATATAAAAATCCAGGGTATAGGTTAAGACAAAGGGAGTTAAATCATGTAACCTATGCTTTAATGAGTGGATTTAGCAGAAGCCCTTAGGAAAATGAAATAAGCTTCAATATACCAAAAGACAGAATTTTAAACTTTGATAACACAAATATTTTTAAAGTGTGAAAAAATTTTCGACATTAATATTTAGAACACTGCAGCTTTCCCCAACTGAAAAAGATATACTAGAAACATTTTCTCAACTAAGCAATGAGTGGAATATGCTTTATTAAATATATGTTCTTGAGAACCATAACTCTACTAAGTAAAATATACAAATGCCTCAGAGCCTCAGGCCCTTTTAAAATCAATAATTTAAAGTCATTTAAAAGATTGCAGAGAAAAAGTCATTTAAGGGATTATAGTTTACAGGGATTGTTTATCTGTAAACTATAAAATTCATTTAATGTCTGATGAACTTTCATACAATAAGAAAATTCAATATTCAGAAGACTTCCTAAGAAGACAGAGAAGGAAGTATACAACCCTGGCTGCAAGACTGCAAAGAAACTGGTGTGATGCCATGGCATGGACATAGAAATGCACAGAAAACTTAACACCTAAACTAACTATAAAAGAACTATTGACAATTTTCCATGTGGGCAATAAGAACAAAAACATTCTAGGCAGAAAGACTAGCAAAAGTAATAGTATGATATATTATTTAATACTCTTTTGGCCACAGGAGACAGGAAAACACAACCCAAATTGGCTAATGAAAAAAGAAAGATGTTGGCTCATAGACCAGTCAAGGTCCAGACATAAAAACAGAAACAGTGTTAAAGATTTCAAACTAAAAGCATTTACCACAGGGAACTGGTTACTCTGATGTTGGAAGCAAAAGGAGATGCTGAGTTGACCCAGATATTAGTAAATTCAGGACAAATTTACCATCCCTGAAGTTGATAGAACAAAAACACACCTAGGATCTTGAAGGAGGGGTTCCAGCATATCTTATGCTCAGACCTCCAGGAGCCTTAGCATATCTGGCCTTAGAAACAAACTGGCCAGGTTAACAATTCTGATACTGCTTTACATCTATACTGGCAAGACCCAGGTTTCTCACTGTTGGGGTGGGAATTTACAGATAAGCAAGGGAAGAAAGCTCGACTGATCAACCTTATGATAATGGATTAGAGTTGGAGACATCAGTAAGAACACATGATTAATATAGATACAGATAGTTGTACATAGAAATCACTAAAGATATGTGCACATGCACAGGTTAGCATACACATATATGTTTCTGTGTTCTGTCATCTGAGAGAGCTTAGAAGGACACGCCAGTAGCAACAATCCCATCTAGTACTCAGAATTGGTCTTGATCACCATTCTGCAAAAAAAGGAAGCAAGTTTCCTTGGAGAAATGGCTGATTCTAGAACTAAGGCAAGAAATATACAAGATGAGCCTGAAGCATCTTGTTAGGTCAGAAAGTATGGAAATGTTCAACAAAAATACCCCAAAAAACCAAACTGATGGGAGTATGTCAAAAGGACACAGGAGTCAACTGAAAAGGCCCCCAGTGGCCAAAGCCAGAACAATTTGAACAACAAATAAAGTAGTATTCGATTATAATCCACAGTATAAGACAAATATCCATGCATCCATAGATGCATGATCTATGAGAAGAGACAGATCTCCCTTTAGAAGATTTCAAATAATTTATGTAGATAATCTCAAAGAGTGAGCAAAAATTCCCACTCCTTATATGTGGCTGCACATAACTTCCTTCCAAAGAGGGCAATAAAAAGGGAGGATGGGAAGAAAAGTAACTTTACAGGAGAGAAACCTGACAAAGACTACCTCAGCCAGGTCATCAAAATTAACATTAAGAGTGATAAGTCATATGGATGGTACATACCCTTGATATGAGGGGATGAAAATGGCAGTTTACCTCTGTGGTGTTCCTACTAAAAACCTGTAACTCTGGTCTAATCATGTGAAAAATATCAGAGAAATTCCAATAGAGGGGCATCCTACAAAATAATTTCTCAGTACTCCTCAAAACTATCAAGGGCATCAAAAACAAGGAAAATATAAGAAAATGTCACAAACAAGAGAAGCCTCAGGAAACAACATGCCAAGTAAATGTAATGTGGTATCCTGGACAGAATCTTGTAACAGAAAAAGACATTGGTAAAAACTAAAGAAATCAGTAAACTGAATGAACTATGGACTTTAATTACTAATGTGTCAGTATTAGTTCATTAACTGTAACAAATGTAATGTAAGTATGTAATATGTTAATAATAGTGACACCTAGGTGAAGAGTACATATAATCCCTTTGGTACTATCTTCTCCATTTTTCTATAAATCTAAAACCATAGTTTTTTTAAACCTAATGAACAATACAATTAAAAATGGTTAAAATGGTAAATTTTATGTTAAGTATATTTTATAACAATAAAAAGTCCATTACAAAAATAAATGAATAAATAAATTGGAGGCTAGAGCTAGAATTGTCTTCAGTCGCTAGAACAACAGTTGCTGTGTACGGAAGTCCCTCTGCTCTCTTTCCTCCTTCCACTTTTACTCTAACACCTCCAGTGGCAGAACCTAATGAAAAGTTGGCTGTCAAATGAGTCTATGAAGGCGTTTCCAAAGCCCCTAAACTTAGAGGTATCGGTGTGTAGCTAAGAGATGATAGGTAAACCACAAGCATAGTTGCCAAGGATTGATACAGGAACTTAAAGGATGTCATCAGGGACCATCTTTTGACTTCTCTCTCCCTCCATGTTGCTTTCATTCTTAGGTAAAAAGCTCACAGAGGCTCAAGGCCCACACTCCAGGCTCAAGAGAATGCCTCTTTTTTTTGTCCATGCTTGCAGTATCCTGGGATTGGCTTTTGGTTAGACCAGAATGATTTGGATCATGTGACACGCCTTTCCAATCATGTTGCCTTGAGAAAGTTATGATTTGTTTGGTTATGCTTAGATCTCAGGGTAGAGCTAATTCCATCCAATTTCCCCCAAAGCACATAGATTGACAGTGGTATCCAGTTGTATATGAGAAAGTATAAGGGTACTGTAATGATTGCAGATGAGAAACTAGCTCCAAAATAGGTTTATATGCCATGCAAAAAAAAATTTTTTTAACTTTAATATAGAAGATAGGGAACCATTGTCCTGGGCAAAACCAGATGGTTGATCACCCAAAATTTAGAAAAGTGTGTTTAGCTGAGCGAGAACTACCTGTGGGAAGCAAATACAGATATCTAATAGGCAATTATAAACTTAGAAACTAAGGAAAGAAATATGAGCTGGAAATCCCCATTAAGAAGTCACTATTATACAGGTAGGAGTTGAAGTCATATAGGTGATACCAGTCAGGATAAATTGCATAAAACAACAGTAAGGATAAAGAGGAAAAGAAGAAGAGGAACAGTAAGAGGACTAAATATAGAAATTTTAATGAATGTCATTATTTAAGAGAATGTAGAAGAAAAGGAGTCTGAAAAAAAGAGTAAGAAGATACTTTCAAAGACAAAGGAAGACACCAAGTAGAATGCCTGAAACATCAGTGCAAGGGATCACGCCTGCAAAAAGGAGTGATCTGGAATATCAAGTGCTGCAGAGAGGTAGCCATTGATTTCGGTATTTAGGAAATCATAAGTGAGCTTAGTAGGTGCAGTATTATTTGCGTGATGGTTTATTTACAGTTCAATCTATGTAGAGCTGTACTGTAATGGTTTGAAGAATTAGCAAGAAGAGAGGAAAGTGAGGACAATTAGCATATTCCAGGGCTTCCCTGGTGGCGCAGTGGTTGAGAGTCCGCCTGCCGATGAAGGGGACACGGGTTCGTGCCCTGGTCCAGGAAGATCCCACATGCCGCGGAGTGGCTGGGCCCGTGAGCCATGGCTGCTGATCCTGCGCGTCTGGAGCCTGTGCTCCACAACGGGAGAGGCCACAACAGTGAGAGGCCCACGTACCGCAAAAACATATATATATATATATATTCCAAAGACTGCAAACTAGCAAGTGATAAGCTGAATTCAGCCCACAGATATCTTTTAGCAGACCTGCAAAGTGTTCTGTTTTAGTTTTGGCTTGGTTTTATTAGTCAGTAGCATTTAGTATTTAAAGCATTTTAGTTTAAATCCAGATTTCCAGACTCTCTTGGAAAATGAGAAGCTCTGGCATCTGAATCTGCATTTTTGCATGGCAGGAATCAGCCCTGACAGGGACTGATGAGTACCAACTCTGCAATTTCCCATCGTCTCCCCAGGCTTCACATCTCTCATTTCCATCAACAGCTTGGTCCCTGCAGACATTTGAGTGTAAGACCCAGGCATAACATATAGAACTCTGAAAAGAGGAAAAATATCTATAAAGGATGATTGGGTCCAGTGAAAGTTTTGGCTTTATTTTTCTCTTTAAAGATGGGATTCGCTTGAGCCTATTAATATGCTAATATGCTAATAATCAAGGGGATGATTACTGAAACAAAGTCAAAATGTGAGAAGGAATGTGATGTAGAACAATGATGGTCAAATCAAACTTGGACCAGTGGAAGGATTCCTCCAGAGAATATAGCTGTATATATAATGAAGCTATGATTTAAGAATATGACACTGCATATAAGGTAACTAAACTCACTTGAGATGGATAGTCACTAAACCTTCACGGTAACCCTAGTAAGACCACAAGTTGGCAATTAAAAAGAAAATAAAAGCTCCAACATTTTATTATACCAAGCAACTAGTATTCAGTTTTCTAAGAGACCCAAAGCATAGCTCATGTTTTTGTGTTTCTGATGAATTATACCCAACAGTCCTTTGCTGCTATAGTGTGCTCTCATAAGAAGGACTGGAGAAAACATGTTTATATAAATCCAGAGAATTTGTACGTCAAGATTGCTACAGCATAAAATGATCCATTTCCCAGCCTTGCCAAGGAGTATTTTTTTACACATACATATCGTTCTTATGAAGTTAAAATTCATTTTTGTTCTGGTTGATGTACTGGAGCTGAGTGAAACCACAAAGTATATTACCAGAGTTGCAGTTTCACGTGAATTAGTTTAAAAAAGTTGTTGACGGTGGCATCATTCTAAAGACTGGGCTAGAAACTGCAAAGGCCATAAACTAGATCTCTGATTGGTTTGGTATATCACCCAGACTCCTCCAAATAAAAGTACACATACTAGATGGTTTGTTACTGCTAGAAAGTTAAGATGAAACTTGTCAATCTAACATCAAGATCATCTACAACATGGCTTGATTTATATAAATGAAATAAGTGAAAGTCCGAGACAATCTATTATAGTCTTATCTATTTGGCAGGTCAAATTGTTTTCTGGCCCATTCTGCTTGGTTTGGGGTAGTTGTTCTTTTTCCTCAATAATGATGGGTTAAGTGTTTCATTTGCCTAAATGTCTCTGTTGGATCCACACTATGGCAACACCACATCATTACAGATTCAATCATTGTTATAATTAGGGTTTAGAAGTCTAAAAGCTTTCCCAAAGAAAATAATGTCTAAATATAGGCATGACTAAAATACTATAATTCTTCCAACTTTAGAGAAACTAACCCTTCATATATACTTCCACAAGTACATTTGAAAATGGAAATACATTATAACCATTTTAATATGGCAATATTAAAAATGACTATATCCAAACTGTCAATGTTATGTAGACCTATAGCCCCTTAACTGAAAGATTTTACAGTAGAGAATAAAAATATATACGCTGAAGTATGTGACATGAAAGTGAAAAGGGAGATTTTGAATCAATTATCTACTCATTTAAGTGATTCTCCTCAGTCATACTGAAACCATGCAGTTCAGCCTAATGTAGTCTTATCCAACAATCTGCAAACGACTTAAAATTTCTCCATTTCTCTTGTACATATGCCTCTGAAGTTTCCCTAAAAAGATTTAGTGAAATCTGGGGCACAGCATGCATTTGTTCTTACTCTCTTTCAAACTGATTTACAAAAGAGAATGCCAAACAGTCTTCTATGACCCACTAGGCACAGCAGGTCAGAGGGGCTGAGAAAAAATGTGAGAGTAGACAAAGCCCCTTGCTCTGCTATACACCTTTTAAAATTTTCTCTCGTTTTAATTTAAACAGAATTTTGTTCTTGTGTTCCTTTCTCAACACAATAACATTTCAAAGGCTTTGATTCTTCTCCAAAGATGAGAGAGCAAATGAGAAAGTTACTGAAACTGAGGAAGAGTTATGATTCACTTACACCTTCCGAGCTTAGGTATGTTTTATAATCCCCCAGTCTGATGTCCTAACTTGTAACCTCAAAATGTTATAACTTTCTAGCCTTCTCAGAATTGATGGTATCAGTACATCTATCCATTTCCATCTCATGAGGACTGACTCAAAAAGAACCCACTACTATTTATCTACTTCCTCTTTCTGTTCAAATCTTTTTTGTCTGTATTAGTTTTCTATTGCTTCTCTAAGAAATTAATACAACGGAGTAACTAAAAACACCATCAATGTATTACCTTACAATCCTGGAGTTTGAAGCCTAATGCAGGATTTCCCTAGCTAAAGTCAAGGTGTTAGGAAAGATCCTTCTGAGAGCTCTAGAGGACATTCTGTTTCCTGGTCATATCTAGCTTCTAGAGAACTGTATTCCTTGACTCATTCCTCCCTTCAAACTCTTTAAAGCCAGCAAGTTCTTCTCAACTTGGCATCACTCTGACCTTGCTTCTATCATCCTATATCTGTCTTTGACTCTGACTCTTATGTCTCCCATTTCCACTTTTAAGGACCCTTGTTATTTCTTTGAGCCCATCAGGAAAATTCAGGATAATCTCCCTATTTTGACATCAGCTGATTAGCAATCTTAATCCTGTCTTTAACTTTGATTACCCTTTGCCATGCAACCTAACATATTCATAAATTCTGCAGATGAGGATGCAATCATCTTTGGGGGCCATTATTCTACCTACTATAGTCTCTAAAAGTTCCTCCAGCATTTCCTTCTGAAAACTCATATAAATGAGATCTTTATTCATCAAAACAAGATTTCACTTCACTCTTTCAAAACTTTCCCAAGATAGTAGCTTCTTGGCAGCATGCTACTGTGAAAAAGCACTGAGTAGGATTCAAAAAGCTTAAATCCAAGTTCTAGATATACCACTAATTAAATCAATATATTTAACATTTGTGAACCTCAACTTCTTTTGCTTATAAAACAAAGGTAATAAATAGTTGACAACTTGACCAGCTCACAGAATGTTGTGATGACCAAGTGAGTGACTTGGAAGGTCCTTTAAAACGATTAAGTTGGACAAATGGCAGGTCAAAGAACAGTAATGTAAACTTTAGAGATACATTGACCTGTATTGAAATCCTGGCTCTTCATATGACTTTGGGCTAGCTTCTTAAATTCTCCAAATAGATTTTGCTATCTATAAAATAAAGCTAACCCCTCAGGGGCATTAGACTTAAGACAAAACATGTAAAAGTGCTTAGAACAGTGCTGAAACTGCATTCTAAGCTCTCATTTCGATAATTAACAAATGATCGTACTAATTTGCTTACTGAGTTTTTCAAAATTTTAATTTTAAGGGAAGTAAGATATCTTATTGTTCAACTCTAGTTAGAATGTGGTTAGCAAAATTTATTTATAAAATATCTTAAAATCTTTTTTGACCCCTTTTTAACCAGTAAAATTACCTGGGGTTTTTAAATCATTTTCGACAATACATTAATGTCATTATTTTTGATATTCTAATTGTCCGAAATTTGACCATGTAACGTCCTTCAAGCCTGTCCCTATTTTAATTTAAACAGAATTTTGTTTCCATGCTCTTTTCTCAGCACAATAGTATTGACTTCTAGCTTTCTGGTACATCAAAATGTTCCAGGTTCCCATTACCATTTTCTTGCCACAAACCTAAAATCACCCATTTCTCCATAGAACCTTGGTTTCTTTTAAAGTGAAATATTATTTAGAGACCAAGATCCAGGGCCTAGATGTTCTCATTGTTAATGAGTTATCATTGATTGTGGCCCAGTTCTATGAACAGAGATAGGAAATACACATACAGTTATAGTCCACAAGGGATTTTTTTACCTGTGGATTTCATCTCCATTTTTGACACAGTGAGAACCCTAATTCTCAACAACATCAATATATTTACATATTTGTTCTATCCTTTAGAACACACAAAGTAATTTCAGAACCGTTAAACCAATATCACTATTAACAACAAATCTATTAAGTGAAACATGTTTTTTTTGTTTGTTTGTTTGTTTGTACTTTTTTTAACCTAAGTCTGTTACTCTCTAAGGGTGTTCAGAGAACTATGTTCAAAATTCCTTGAATAACTTCTTTTCCTGTGTGACTATGTTATCTGTTTAGTATACATGTAGGTTTGTTTCAGCTATAATTAATTATAGAATTTTTATCCTTATTTCATTTCAATTTTTAAAATACGTAAATCATTTACATATTTCAAAAGGCGAGTCAAAATATATAATTACATATTACATATAAAACATATATAAACTACTTAATTACATAAATATATATTATAAATAAATATAAAGGTAACTTTCATTTCTAGCTACTATAGCTTCCAATCAATTCCCACATATTTGCCACAGAGTTTCTTTTTTAACCTTTCTGTTCTCAGTTGTCTTTTCTAAAAATAAGCGTGCGCGCGCGCACACACACACACACACACGTCCTATTTCCCCTATTGTTTACAAAACAGGCAAAGCTTATTTGCTACTTTGTACCCTGTTTTTACTTTATATCATTATATATTATAAAAATATATAACAAAAATCATTCCATATCTTTTTTAAAAGCAAATGCTGTATTATTTGCTATATATTCACTACTGCTGTATCTTCACTGTGAATTTTGGCCCTCAACATTATTAAACAACCTTCTTTATTGGTGTTTTAATCACCAACATGACTGTATTTGGAGATAGGGGTTTTAGGAGCTTATTAAAGTTAAATGAGGTCATAAGGCTAGGGGCCTAATTCAATAGGGATGCTGGTGGCCTTATAAAAAACAAGGAAGAAAGATCTCTCTCTCTTTCTCCATAAACACACACCGAGGAAAGGCCATGTGAGCACACAGTAAGAAGGTGGATGTCTTCAAGCCAGGAAGAGGGCTTTCACCAGAATTCAATTACACTGACACTTTCATCTGAGACTTCCAGCCTCCAGAACTGTGAGAGAAAAATTTCTAAGTCACCAGTCTATAGTATTTTATTATGGCAACCTGAGCTAATACACCATTTTTATTTTATTCTTTTATTTTTATAGTAACTTTGTATGGATATTTTATACAGTTTTCTGTTCTGTTCATCTAATATTTCCCTA
>NW_006774345.1:3375878-3423620 GCF_000442215.2 Lipotes vexillifer | reverse complement strand
TTCCCTACAAAAAAGTATTAGGTTTATCTAGTCAATGTTGGAAATTTGGGTTGCTTACCAGGATTTTCAGTTCAAGATTATCTTCCTCTGCTTTTTTATTTCTATAGGATCTTTAACTTCCACTGCTTGCTTCTTTTTCTCTCATCAATGAGACTCAAAGGATGCTCCCTACTCTAAGTCTCCCCATTCCACCCCTGAAGTGGTGCTTCTTCAATACTTCCACCACTGGTTCCATGCACTTCCACACCTCCTCCTTTTTTATGCTACAGAAACCAGAGCTGTGACCAACAAGATCTCTGACCTGTTCTCAGCACTTTTTCACTCAGTGTGTTGATTCTTTCTTACTGTGTGTGATTTTATCAGTATTTATCACTATTAGGTCCCTATCCACTTTTCCTATTTTCTCTTCAGTCACTGACAGACTCCATATACAGCCATGTGTTCTGAGAATGAACCTGCTGAATTTGCATGTTTATTTTGCTACCTACACATAATTTGAAATTGGTAATAAGTTCGGTGTTCTAATTATTCCATAGATATCAGCTATAGGTAATTTTATTTGCTCTTCTCATTGACCTGCTTATACAAGTTTTGGGGGAAATGTTTAGACATTCTGATTTAATCAGCTGACATTACCTTTAGGGAGCTGGAAGTCATAATAATAATTTCTTATTTCTTATAACTACTTGATATGACAGAAGTGATAATATTAAGGAAAATAACTGATTCAGAGTCTAGGGATCCAGTTCTTCCTCAAGAATATATCTGTAGGGCTTCCATGGTGGCGCAGTGGTTGAGAGTCCGCCTGCCAATGCAGGGGACACGGGTTCGTGCCCCGGTCCGGGAAGATCCCACATGCTGCGGAGCAGCTGGGCCCGTGAGCCATGGCCGCTGAGCCTGCGCGTCCAGAGCCTGTGCTCCGCAACGGGAGAGGCCACAACAGTGAGAGGCCCATGTACCGCAAAAAAAAAAAAAAAAAAAAAAAAAAAAAAAGAATATATCTGTAGCTATGGTTCTCATCTGGTGTGCATTGGTGCAAAGTTCATCCATTACTGATTTCTTGGTCCATTTCTTCAGGTCGTTAATTCCAAGTGTTCCTTTGGTATTCTCTCTTGAATGTATCTTTCCCATCATGATCTTCATTAAGGTGGAGTAATTTCATTTGTTCTTGAAGCTCTGTCACTCAGTTTACTCATCTTATTACCTGCGAGAATCTACATGCTCCTACAACACATTTAACCCTTCTGTACTGCTTGGAAGCTTAAAAATGTGAGTTGACATTATATAAGGGCTATTAAGACAAAGTAAAGGAAAGAGATTAATATTTTTATTACTAACCCCACTTTACCTTAGAAGAAGTATATTTAGGTGTTAATTGGTTAGTTCGAGGTGATACAGCAAATTTATATCAATTTCTAGTCCTTGGTTACTAATTCTTTTCCTTCTATGCTTTACACATAGATATGTCCTTCATCTCAGGTACCTTTAAGCTTCAGCTGAAACAGTGGTTTCAAACTCTAAGACCACCAACTCTCAAATACGTTTTCTCAATTTTTATGTCTAAAAATTTTGAGTATATTTTCAACTTTCCCCACTGGGACTCATCATCACTCCATCTAGTCCACTCTCATTTATACTCAATTATTCTTGCATCTACTTGTGTCTATTTTAATATCTGGGGTTTTTTTCACAATTTTAGACAAGTATTTTCTTCTCAGGTTTTCCTACCTCACTGATTTTAACTGCCAACCTCAATTAGATATTTATCATATGCTGGAAAGGTTCCTGGAAGCACATTTATGACTGGGGAAATTTCCTTCTCATCCTTGTCTTCCCTGTTCATACATACTCCCCACACCCCTCATGTCCCTCTTTTTAATTTAACCATAAATTTTTTCAAGCCTTCATTATTCCAATGCTCATTTTTAAACAAAGATTGTAGGAAGAAAAATAACATGAGTAAATAAAGGGGAATAGAAAGTTCTTAGACCAATAAAATTCTGTTCTCTAGTCCCTTCTATGCTCTGAGAATGTGTTCAACAGCAAGAAAAAAAAATGTGGTTCCAACTTATGGGGGTTTGGGATGAATCCTAACACCAGACTAATTTGCTATAAATAAGTCATTTACGCTAATAGAAAGATGAGGGTTCCAAGGCTAGCTAATTAGAGAAGACATTAGAAATACAATTCTACTTGGCACTTCTGATGTTATTAAAAACTGGGGAATGATTAACTGGGGAAATGAAGAAGCATGCCTAGTTGCTGTGATTACATTATTTTACTTAAGCATGTGGTGCCTTAGAGATTCTGGGAAGAGAATGAGAAAAAGCAAGAGGAGTTTTCTAGTAGGTATTGGTATGTGGGGACAACTTGTTTCCACTTGACTCAAGCCCAGAATAATTGTGGCCCTGCATAAAAAAGACGATAAATTAACATTCTTCCAGCCTCTAATGGGTAGCTAAAGCATTTAATATTCCCGTATTTCCCAACATAATGCACATTTGGCAGAGTTGCTTAACTATAAAACTAATAGTCACTGTACACTTTCTGCTTCTGTGTTCACCAACTGTTCTAAGAGCTGGAGACACATTAGCTCACTTCAGTTTCAATTATTCTGTCTTCTCTTTAGAGAAAGGATTGATAACTACAGTTTGCTAATAACATATGAAGCTTCTTGTGATCTAGATTTAATTCAGGCCAGCACAGTGTGAGCTACTATACAGTGCATGAAATAAGACAACATAATTTTTTCATTTCATGCAGTTGGCTACACAGAGGCTGAGCCATGAGCCACTTGCCATTTCCTTAATGTGTAAATCTTAATTCACTCTCATTTATCAGTTTTGAAAATCAAAATCTGCCTGTTTATAGAGTCAAGTGTTCAAGGTAGAGGAGAAAATTTTTAATAAATATTTAGTTCAACTATTTTAACTAGTGGAGGGCTTCCCTAGTGGTGCAGTGGTTGAGAGTGTGCCTGCCTATGCAGGGGACACGGGTTCGTGCCCCGGTCCGGAAGAATCCCACATGCCGCGGAGCAGCTGGGCCCGTAAGCCACGGACACTGAGCCTGTGCATCCAGAGCCTGTGCTCCGCAACGGGAGAGGCCACAATAGGGAGAGGCCCGCATAGCAAAAAAAAAAAAAAAAAAAAAAATTAACTAATGGGATAAGCATAATTTCGAGTTTCATGTCTTTTTATTTATATCAAGTTTTTCTGTAAGTATTTCATTTAAATTGTGTGAATATACTCCACTACACTGCATATAAGACAGTCTTTTCCAAAGGAAAAGGAACACTTGTTCCATAATAGGCATGTGTATGATGAAGTATTATCTTTGACATATGAACTATGAAGGGCCTTCAAATTGATTCAAAACGGATATCTAGAAATGAGCCAATATGTGTTATGTGTAAGAAACAAGCAATGCAAAAGGAGGGAGGTTGACACACTATTTAGAAAGGGTAACATATTACTTAGCTAATGTTCTAAGTGGAATTCATTTTTTTGATGAGCACATTATAATCCCACATTGCCTAATGGAAAGCAACATTATGAGAGATATGAAACATGGACATGTATCACTGGGAATGGGATGATAGCAAATGAAATGAAAAATAAGGGAGAGATGCAAAGCATGGACCACTGTGTTAAGATGCTGAACCTATCATAACAGGCTCAAGGCAAGAACCCCTCTCAAGCCTTGGTTGCAGGGGTATAGCAAGGAACAGCAACCAACAGAAGAAAATCTAGAACAATCTGCAAACTTCATAGTTTTGCTTATGAGTAATCTTAAGAAACAGAATTGGTTTTTTCTTTATAAGTGCTTTTAAAAAGATAGGGGCTTATTCAACATAGTCTCGGAAGTCCTAACTATGGCAATCAGAGAAGAAAAAGAAATAAAAGGAATACAAATTGGAAAAGAAGAAGTAAAACTGTCACTGCTTGCAGGTGATGTGATACTATACATAGAAAATCCTAAAGATGCTACCAGAAAACTACTAGAGCTCATCAATGAATCTGGTAAAGTTGCAGGATACAAAATTAATACACAGAAATCTCATTCATTGTTATATACTAACAATGGAAGATCAAAGAGAGAAATTAAGGAAACAATCCCATTACCACTGCACCAAAAAGAATAAAATGCCTAGGAATAAACCTACCTAAGGAAGGAAAAGACCTGTACTCAGAAAACTATAAGATATTGATGAAAGAAATCAATGGTGACACAAAAAGATGAAGGGATATACCATGTTCTTGGATTGGAAGAACCAGTATTATCAAAACGACTATACCACCCAAAGCAATCTACAGATTCAGTGCAATCCTATCAAACTACCAAGGGCATTTTTCACAGAATTAGAGAAAAAAAATTTTTACAATTTGTATGGAAACATAAAAGACCCCAAATAGCCAATGCAATCTTGAGAAGGAAAAACAGAGCTGGAGAAATCAGGCCCCCTGACTTCAGACTATATTACAAAGCTACAGTACTCAAAACAGTATGGTACTTTGGCACAAAAACAAAAATATAGTTTAATGGAACAGGATAGAAAGTCCAGAGATAAACCCATGTGCCTATGGCCACCTAATCTGTGACAGTGGAGGCAAGAACATTCAATGGAGAAAGGACAGTCTCTTCAATAAGTGGTGCTGGGAAAGTTGGACAGCTATTCAACACACGTAAAAGAATGAAATTAGAACACTCCTTAATACCATATACAAAAATAAACTGAAAATGGATTAAAGACCTAAATGTAAGTCCAGATACTATAAAACTCTAAGAGGAAAACATAGGCGAACACTCTGACATAAATCAGAGCAAGATCTTTTTTGATCCACCTCCTAGAGCAATGGAAATAAAAACAAAAATAAACAAATGGGACTTAATTAAACTTAAAAACTTTTACAGAGCAAAGGAAACCATAAACAAAACAAAAAGACAACCCAATAGGAGAAAATAATAGGAGAAAATATTTGCAAACGAAGCGACCAACAAGGGCTTAATCTCCAAAATATACAAACAGCTCATGCAGCTCAATAACAAAAAAAACCCAAACAACCCAATCAAAAAATGGGCAGATCTAGACATCTCTCAAAAAAAGACATACAGATGGCCAAAAAGCACATGAAAAGATGCTCAACATCACTAATTATTAGAGAAATGCAAATCAAAACTACAATGAGGTATCACTTTACACTGGTCAGAATGGACATCATCAAAAAATCTACAAATGCTGGAGAGGGTGTAGAGAAAAGGGAAACCTTCTACACTGTTGGTGGGAATGTAAATTGGTACAGCCACTATGGAGAATGGTATGGAGGTTCCTTTAAAAACTACAAATAGAGTTACCATATGATCCATCTATTGCACTTCTGGGCATATACCCAGAGAAAACCATAATTTGAAAAGATGCACCCCAATGTTCACTGCAGCACTATTTACAATAGCCAGGACATGGAAGCAACCTAAATGTCCATCAACAAAGGAATGGATATGAAGATGTAGTACATATATACAGTGGAATATTACTCAGCCATAAAAAAAGAATGAAATAATGCCATTTGCAGAAAGGTGGATGGACCTAGAGACTGTCATACTGAGTGAAGTAAGTCAGAAGGACAAATATCATACATCACTTATATGTGGAATCTACAAAGATGATACAAATGAACTTATCTAAAAAAAAGAAATAGAGTTACAGATGTGGAAAACAATCTTATGGTTACCAGGGGGGTAAGGAGGGGAGGGATAAATTGGGAGATTGGGATTGACATATACACACTATTACACATAAAATACATAATGACTTATGTGGGAAAAGAACCTACAAAAGAGGTGATATATGTATAACCGATTCACTTTGCTGTACAGCAGAAAATAGCACACTGTAAATCAACTATACTCCAATAAAAGTTAAATAAATAAATAAAGTAAAAAGCTAGGGGCACCCACTGTTGCTCACTCTCCATTCCATCTCAACTCTCTGGATATACACAATTGTATATCATAGCTCTAGAAATTCAGAAAGAGATTTATAGAATATGCTAATAATAGAGTATGGCTTATGAAACAGATGGCTGTATAGTAGCAGGGGTTACAGGTTACAAGAAACACCTAAGAAGGGAACAATAAACAAAACAAATAATAATATAATAATAATTACTATATTAGAGCTAGCACAAATAAAATTTATTACATGGCATGAAGTATTGTTCTAAAATATATATTAACTAATTTAACTCTTAAGACAACTGTATGAGGTAAGTACTTCCATTATTCCCATTAAAGACAGAGAAACTGAGGCCCAGATAGGTGAAGTATATTGTCCAAAGTTGGATATAGTATATGTATAAATAGAATTCAAGGACAACTGTCCAATTCCAAATCCTCTGCTCTTAACAAAAATAATCATCTCAAATTTTTCTGAAATTTGAGTTTTAATTGCCAGTAGTTGATATATATAATAAAAGTAATTTTCAAACTCTTAAATGAATTAGTAGGCATCTTTTTCGTACAGTCAGTGCATTATTTTCCCATTTTTGAAAACCTATTCCAAATCAAAAGGCAATGCCCAAATGCTGTATGGGGCTATTTGCAAATCTCTCTTAGAGAGCGAAGAAGCACATATATATATATATTCTTGGTATATACTAAATATAGCATGGGACATAATTACACTAAATTATTTTTTATTTATCTGAAATTCAAATTATGCTGGGCATCCTGTATTTTTTTTTTTTTTTTTCCCTGTCAGGATGAAGATTAAATGCAGACAGGGAGAAGGAAGTTTGATTTGGTTTTTGTTTATCTCAGGAACTCTCTGACAATCTGCTGAGCTGCTGTTTTATGCAGTGAGACTTTGCAGACCGTGTCAAGACAGCTTGCAGACAACTCATTTTTTATTTAGGAAATGTGTGCTTAATGGCTTCAGTGTCTGAGGTTTCCTTTGAATCAAATTTTTTGGCATGCTAGCTTTGGTTTCATTTCATTTGGAATTTGGCAGAAGAGGAGGTGTGAATGAAAATTCCTCTGTTTATGTACTTTTCTCTGTACACAGAAGAGACGGAACATGAATTAATTATGACTCCATGGGAAACCAATAGTTTGGAGACTGAAATCTTGATATACTTTAATATATTTTATTATGACACTATATATTTTGACTGTATTTCCCTGCCTTTCTCCATTTATAGAGCTACTAAATATAATTTATAGTGGTATAGTTTAATATTTGTACAGATGGTGATATGAGTTTCTTATGCCAGTGGTATGTTTTTTCAATATTAGCACTGAAAATACATAGTTTACAAACCCAGTATGTTTCATATTCTTAAGATTAGGCTCTTCTTTGATTTTTATCACTATATATGTGCAGTATTCATTAAATGAATAATCATGAATTATCGATATTAATTATCTATTCAGTGTCGGCAAATTAAATACATACACATAATGCAAATTCTATATGGATTATATTTACGTATAAATTCCCTGGAGATATTAAATGCCCTGGAGATATAAGTAAGTCTATCTCTTGTTTCTTCCCAAGACCCTCAAATCTGTTTTTGAAGTGAGTGAATTCTGAACTGTAAATCGGTTTTCAGGAATATAACAATGGCTAAAAAAGAGTCCCCAGGGAAATTTGGTATTACTGATCACAGCTTGTCATGATCATTCAATTACGTGTGAAATCTTACTTGTCAGAGGATATTTTCTTATTGTAGTTGATGTGATTCTCTCACTGCAGGTTCTCAAGTTTTGAGTGCCTGATGTAAGTGCGTTGATTTCTTTTCAAAGACAGGAAGATTCTTTTGCTCTATGCTATGCAGTTATAAGCAGAAAATGCAATGATATTAGGAAATGGGTAATTAAGCTCTTTCATTACTTAACAAAGTACCTGTAATAACTGACCACAGTACTTATTCTATCACTGAGTTAGGAATGTTTATTATTCTATTATCTTGAATACACAAAAGGTGGCTTAATGTGCTAAAGTAAGTGTAAAAATGTTTCATGCTTTATTCACCTTTGATCTAGAATGATATTAAATCACATTATCCCTGATTCACATTACATTAACAACATCAATACAAATTCTGCATATTTTTAATGAGGTGAAGAATCAAAGATGGTTTACTAACTAGTCCATACACAGATGAATAAACTAGAGTTTAGAGTGATATATGGAAGCCTGAAACATCTGGATCCTGAAAAAGTACTAAAAAGAGGAGCTAGGACAAGCTTATCAAAGCAGCTTGACTTTCTGTGGCCACCTCTGTTAGTTCATAATTAAGCATGTTGTGGTGGGACTAACTGCTGTGGGTTAGGAGGGTAGACAGTTGGGGAGATTCTAGACACCCAGTGGGCAAGAGCAAGGACAAAATGGATCCTGCCCACACAATTGCACCAACTTCTCATAATCTGTAACCTACAGTGATCCTCATAACATACCAGCAGTTTCTCTTCTGCCTCTAAAATATAATGCAACTTCACTTACAGCCAACTCTTACCTAGAGAATACAAGAAAGGAGATTCTAGGAAACAGAGCTTCTAATTATAACCATGTTAACAACAGAACAATCCTGCACACAGAATTAAGGAGGTTACTATGAGGCAGCCAAGATGTTAAACACTTTATATGTATTATTCATTTAATCTTTATAACAAACTTAGGAAATTAATGTTATTTTTATCTTTATTTTTTTACTTGAAAAATACCAAGAACACAAAAAGATGATAAAATTACACATAAACTGAGAGGGCAGACATCAAAAGCAAGAACTACAATTGCGCAGCCTGTGAAAGGAACACCACATTCACAAAAAGACAGACAAAATAAAAAGAGAGAGGACTTTGTACCAGATGAAGGAACAATGTTAACTTCAGATGAAGGAACAAGATTAAACCCCAGAAAAACAACTACATGAAGTGGAGATAGGCAACCTTCCAAAAAAAATTCTCAGAATAATGATAGTGAAGATGACCCAGGGCCTCGGAAAAAGAATGGAGGTAAAGATCGAGAACATGTAAGAAATGTTTCACAAAGACCTAGAAGAATTAAAGAACAAACACCTAGAAAAATTAAATAACAAACAAACAGAGATGAACAATACAATGACTGAAATTAAAAAATACACTAAGAGGAATCAACAGCAGAAAAACTGAGGCAGAAAAACAGAAAAGTGACCAGGAAGACAGAATGGTGGAATTCACTGCCGCAGAGCAGAATAAAAAAAAAGGAATGAAAAGAAATGAAGACAGCCTAAGAGACATCTGGGACAACATTAAATGCAACAAAATTCTCATTACAGGAGTCCCAGAAAGAGAAGAGAGAGACAAAGAACACGAGAAAATATCTGAAGAGATTACAGTCTAAAACTTCCCTAACATGGGAATGGAAATAGCCACCCAAGTCCAGGAAGTGCAGAGAGTCCCAGGCAGGATAAACCCAGGGAAAAACATGCCAAAACACATAGTAATCAAATTTACAAAAATTAAAGACAAAGAAAAATTATTGAAAGCAGCAAGGGAAAAATGACAAACAACATACAGGGAACTCCCATAAGGTTAACAGCTAATTTCTCAGCAGAAACTGTACAAGCCAGAAGGGAGTGGCATGATATATTTAAAGTGATGAAAGAGCTACAACCAAGTTTACTCTACCCAGCAAGGATCTCATTCAGAGTCAATGGAGAAATCAAAAGCTTTACGTACAAGCAAAAGCTAAGAGAATTCAGCATCACGGAACCAATTCTACAACAAATGCTATAGAAACTTCTCTAAATGGGAAACACAAGAGAAAAAAAGGAACTACAAAAACAAACCCATAACTATTAAGAAAATGGTAATAGGAATGTTCATATCTATAATTACCTTAAATATGAATGGATTAATCTTCCTGCCAAAAGACACAGGCTTGCTGAATGGATACAAAAACAAGACCCACATATATGTGTCTACAAGAGACCCACGTCAGACCTAGGGACACATACAGACTGAAAGTGAGGTGATGGAAAAAGATATTCCATGCAAATGGAAATCAAAAGAAAGCTGGAGTAGCAATACTCATAACAGATAAAACAAACTTTAAAATAATGTTACAAGAGACAAGGAAGGACACTACATAAGGATCAAGGGATCAATCCAAGAAGATATAACAATTATAAATATATATGCACCCAACATAGGAGCACCTCAATACATAAGGCAAGTGCTAACAGCTCTAAAGAGGAAATCGACAGTAACACAATAATAGTGGGGGACATTAACACCTCACTTACACCAATGGACAGATCATCCAAACCAAAAATTAATAAGAAAAAGAAGCTTGAAAGGACACAATAGAACAGATTTAATTGTTATTTATAGGACATTCCATCCAAACACAGCAGATTACACTTTCCTCTCAAGTGCGCATGGAACATTCTCCAGCATAGATCACATCTTGGGTCACAAATCAAACCTCAGTAAATTTAAGAAAATCGAAATCATATCAAGCATCTTTTCTGACCACAATGCTATGAGATTAGAAATCAATTACAGGGAAAAATATGTAAAAAATACAAACACATGGAAGATAAACAATACATTACTAAATAACCAAGAGATCACTGCAATAACCAAAGAGGAAATCAAAAAACACCTAGAGACAAATTACAACAAAAACATGATGATCCAAAACCTATGGGATGCAGCAAGAGCAGTTCTAAGAGGGAACTTTATAGCAATACAAGCCTACCTCAAGAAACAAGAAACATCTCAAATAAACAATCTAACATTACACCTAAAGGAATTAGAGAAAGAACAAACAAAACCCAAAGTTAGTAGAAGGAAAGAAATCATAAAGACCAGAGCAGAAATAAATGAAATAGAAACAAAGAAAACAATAGCAAAGACAATAAAACTAAAAGCTGGTTCTTTGAGAAGATAAACAAAATTGAAAAACCATTAGCCAGACTCATCAAGAGCGAAAGGACTCAAAGCAATAAAATTAGACATGAAAAAGGAGAATTTACAACAGATGCCACAGAAATACAAAGCATCCTAAGAGACTACTACAAGCAACTCTATGCCAATAAAAGGGACAACCTGAAAGAAATGGAGAAATTCTTAGAAATGCACAACCTTCTGAGACTGAACCAGGAAGAAATAGAAAATATAAACAGACCAATCACAAGCACTGAAATTGAGAGTGTGATTAAAAATCTTCCAACAAACAAAAGCCCAGGACCAGATGGCCTCACAGGTGAATTCTATCAAACATTTAGAGAAAAGCTAACACCCATCCTCCTCAAACTCTTCCAAAAAATTGCAGAAGATGGAACACTCCCAAACTCATTCTATGAGGCCACCATCACCCTGATACCAAAACCAGACAAAGATACTATAAAAAATAAAATTGCAGACCAATATCACTGATGAATACAGATGCAAAAATCCTCAACAAAATACTAGGAAACAGAATCCAACAACATATTAAAAGGATCATACATCATGATCAAATGGGATTTATGCCAGAGATGCAAGGATTCTTCAATATACTCAAATCAATCAATGTGATACAATAACAATTTGAAGAAGGAAAACCATATGCTCAGCTCAGTAGATGCAGAAAAAACTTTTGACAAAATTCAACACCCCATTTATGATAAAAACTCTCCAGAAAGTGGGCATACAGGGAACCTACGTCAACATAATAAAGGCCATATATGACAAACCCACAGCAAACACCATTTTCAATGGTGAAAAACTGAAAGCATTTCCTGTAAGATCAGGAACAATACAAGGATGTACACTCTCATCATGACTATTCAACATAGTTTTGGAAGTCCTAGCCACAGCAATCAGAGAAGAAAAAGAAAAGGAATACAAATTGCAAAAGAACAAGTAAAACTGTCACTGTTTGCAGATGACATGATTCTATACATACAGAATCCTAAAGATGCCACAAGAAAACTACTAGAACTAATCAATGAATTTGGTAAAGTTGCAGGATACAAAATTGATGCACAGATATCTCTTGTATTCCCATACACTAAGGATGAAAATCCGAAAGAGAGGGCTTCCCTGGTGGCGCAGTGGTTGAGAGTCCGCCTGCCGATGCAGGGGATGCGGGCTCGTGCCCCGGTCCAGGAGGATCCCACATGCCGTGGAGCGGCTGGGCCCGTGAGCCATGGCCGCTGAGCCTGTGCGTCCGGAGCCTGTGCTCCGTGACGGGAGAGGCCACAACAGTGAGAGGCCCATGTACAACAACAACAACAAAAAAAAAATCTGAAAGAGAAATTAAGGAAACACTCCCATTTACCACTGCAACAAAAAGAATAAAATACCTAGGAATAAACCTACCTATGGAGACAAAAGACCTGTATGTAGAAAACTATAAGACACTGATGAAAGAAATTAAAGATGATACAAACAGATAGAGAGATATACCTTGTTCTTGGATTGGAAGAATAAACATTGAGAAAATGACTATACTACCCAAAGCAATCTACAGATACAATACAATCCCTATCAAATTACCAATGGCATTTTTTACAGAACTAGAACAAAAAATCTTAAAATCTTTATGGAGACAAGAAAGAGCCCGAATAGCCACAGCTGTCTTGTAGGAACAAAACAGAGCTGGAGGAATCAGACTCCCAGACTTCAGACTATACTACAAAGCTACAGTAATCAAGACAATATGATAGTGGCACAAAAACAGAAATATAGATCAATGGAACAGGATAGAAAGCCCAGAGATAAATCCAGACATATATGGTCAATTAACCTGTGACAAAGGTGGCAAGGATATACAATGGAGAAAAGACACTCTGTTCAATAAGTGGTGCTGGGAAGACTGGACAACTACACGTAAAAGAATGAAATTAGAACACTCCCTAACACCATACAGAAAAATAAACTCAAAATGGATTAGAGACCTAAATGTAAGACTGGACACTATAAAACTCTTAGAGGAAAACATAGGAAGAACATTCTTTGACATAAATCACAGCAAGATATTTTTCAATCCACCTCCTAGAATAATGGAAATAAAAACAAAAATAAACAAATGGGACCTAATGAAACTTAAAAGCTTTTGTACAGCAAAGAAAATTACAAACAAGATGAAAAGACAACCTTCAGAATGGGAGAAAATATTTGCAAATGAATCAACAGACAGAGAATTAATCTCCAAATATATAAACAGCTCATGCAGCTCAATATTAAAAAAACAATCAACCCAATCCAAAAATGGGCAGAAGACCTAAATAGACATTTCTCCCAGGAAGACACAGAGATGGCCAAGATGCACATGAAAAGCTCTTCAACATCACTAATTATTAGAGAAATGCAAATCAAAACTACAATGAGGTATCACCTCACACCAGTTAGAATGGGCCTCATCAGAAAATCTACAAACAACAAATGCTGGAGAGGGTGTGGAGAAAAGGGAACCCTCTTGCACTGTTGGTGGGAATGTAAATTGATACAGCCACTACAGAGAATAGTATGGAGGTTGCTTAGTAAACTAAAAATAGAATTACCATATGACACAGCAATCTCACTACTGGGCATATACCCAGAGAAAACCATAATGCAAAAAGACACATGCATCCCATTGTTCATTGCAGCACTATTTACAATAGCCAGGTCATTGAGGCAACCTAAATGCCCATCAACAGATGAATGGATAAAGAAGATGTGGTACCTATATACAATGGAATATTACTCAGCCATAAAAAGGAACGAAATTGGGCCATTTGTAGAGACATGGATGGATCTAGAGACTGTCATACAGAGTGAAGTAAGTCAGAAAGAGAAAAACAAATATCATATATTAACCCATATACGTGGAACCTAGAAAAATGATACAGATGAACCAGTCTGCAGGGCAGAAACTGAGACACAGATGTAGAGAACAAACATATGGACATCAAGGGGGGAAAGTGGCGGGGGGGCGGGTTGGTGGTGTAATGAATTGGGAGATTGGGATTGACATATATACACGAATATGTATAAAATGGACCTCTAATAAGAACTTGCTGTATAAAAAAATAAATAAAATAAAATCCAAAAATCCAAAAAAAAAAAAAGAAGAAGAAACGACCAGCAGAATAATTCTTTGGTGGTTCTCCAGGTCTCCTGGTGTCATGGAATTTCCTTCTTTTTGCTTATTTCAATAGAAAATAAGTAAGCTCAACCCAGAGAAAGAAGTTCGACCCAATTTTGTTCAAGTGTCTGATACAATAAAATTTGAGTTGTAAATTTTGATATATCACTGTATGACTCTTCTCCCAACTGTAGTAACACTAGATGATCTTTTTTTTTCTTCCTTTTTTTCCCTTTGCGGCACGCGGGCCCCTCACCGCTGTGGCCCCTCCCGCCACGGAGCACAGGCTCCAGACACGCAGGCCCATTGGCCACGGCTCACGGGCCATGCCACTCCGCGGCATGCGGGACCCTCCCAGACCGGGGCACAAACCCGCGTCCCCTGCATTGGCAGGCAGGCCCCCAACCACTGCGCCACCAGGGAAGCCCTAGCTGATCTTTTATGACTCTAAGATTTTAATGTTTTTCAAGGCCTGAAAATTAATGTGACGCTTACACTCAAGCTTAATAAAAGTGAACTTTTAAAAATTCCACCTACAAATAAATTCTATACATATTAAAAAAAAGAATCCACATGTAGCAAAATTATACAGAACTAAATACACATACACAAAAGAGTTTATGTAAAACTGGTTAAATCTAAATAAGGTCTGTGAACTGTATCAATGTTAATTTTCTAGTTGGGGGTTGTGGGAGAAGCTTTCAAAACCAAAAAGAGCAGGGCGGGGCAGGGGGACACACCAATATACTTAATATAGGTGACTCTCAAAAACAGGCTGAGTGAAAGAAGCTTTGCACAAAAGGCTACATACTATATGAGTCCATTTATATGAAGCTCTAGAAAATGCAAGTTAATCATTTCTGCATCTGATAGAAAGCAGATCACTTGCTGGGGGAGTGAGAGAGGGAAGGACTATCCAGGGACAGGAGAAAACTTTCTGTAATAACCCAAATCTTAATTGCCGGGGGCAAGAGGGGAGCTTCATGGGTGTATATATCTGTCAAAATGCATGTAACTGTACACTTTAAATGGATATATTTTATTGTATGTAAATTATATCCAATGACGACACTTTTATAATAGGAAAAAAAATTACCCGTAAACCCACCACTTAAAAATACAAACACAGAAAAGGAAAAAAAAATCCCCTCCCGGGCTTCCCTGGTGGCGCAGTGGTTGAGAGTCCGCCTGCCGATGCAGGGGACACGGGTTCGTGCCCCGGTCCGGGAGGATCCCACATGCCGCGGAGCGGCTGGGCCCGTGAGCCATGGCCGCTGGGCCTGCGCGTCCGGAGCCTGTGCTCCGTAACGGGAGAGGCCACAACAGTGAGAGGCCCGCGTATCGCAAAAAAAAAAAAAAAAAAAAAATCCCCTCCCTCTCTCCAGTCACATCTTTCATCTGTGCACTCGCATCCTCAAAGTAACTGCTATTAACGTTTTGTTAACTTTCCTCCTTTCTATAATTGTGGAATAAGGGTATCTGCATCAATGTTGATGGGTTGGTAATCAAAGACCTTTCTCACACTTTCTAGGAACCACATAAGCTCCCCAAATTGCTTTTTAATTTTCAGTGATGGAATGGGGAAGACATGGAATATTATTGTGTTATACATCCCAAAGTAGCAGAAGGACTCAGAGCCTAAAATTGTTCAATTTAAAGAAATAAAGAAATGTGCCATTTCTTTCACACCTGAATTTATAAACTAATCTTTCTCCTGGTTACTTTAGATAGAATTCTGGCACTAATTCATTATTAACCCTCCTCCCCTGCTTAAGCACATGTATGGTAAGAATTACTCTAGTCTCTAAATCTGTATTAAGCAGGTGTTCATTGGACTCTCAACCTTAGCTAACACGTCAAGCTTAGCTATACATCTGCTATTTTAAAAAGACCAGGAGGGGCGGGCTTCCCTGGTGGTGCAGTGGTTGAGAGTCCGCCTGCCGATGCAGGGGACGCGGGTTCGTGCCCCGGTCTGGGAAGATCCCACATGACACAGAGCGGCTGGGCCTGTGAGCCATGGCTGCTGAGCCTGCGCGTCCAGAGCCTGTGGTCCGCAACGGGAGAGGCCACAACAGTGAGAGGCCAAAAAAAAAAAAAAAAAAAAAGACCAGGAAAGAAAAATCTAAGTAAAGCATTTGTTCTATTACCATGATTAGAGTCTACTATGTTACTGTATCACAATTTTTCCTTCCTTCTCTGTCCTTTCCATAATTTTTGTGTAGGCCGAGTATACTTTTCCACCCCATTTGGGCATGGCCATATGTTCTGCTTTGATCAGTGGAATTTGAGTAGAAGCCATACCACACAGTTATGAGCAGAGAGCTGATCTTGACCTAGAGCCTGAAGGAAAGCTGCTCTGGCTGACTTCCTAAGCCCTTAGAGGGAAAGAAATATCTGTATTGAAAATCATAAGAATTTTCAGTTGATTAATACATAGTATTATCAGAGCAATAACTAGTCTTTCTAACTATGGGTGTGGAAGGATAGAGGGTCCTCTCTCTAACAGGTGGGCAGCAAACTCAATACCAGGTGTATGTTAATAACATTCAGGGAAAAAAATTCAATAATAAACAGTCTAAATATAAAGATTTCTCAAATAAGACACTATTTGCCAGATTTACTTTAATTCTTGGTTGAATACAATAGTAACTGATAACTATCAACGTATATGGTTTATGGCCAAAGTTATACTAAAAGGAAAATTTATTGAAGTAAATACTTTCATTATTAAATGAAAAGAATGAAAGCATGTAGCAAAATTCTCAACTCAAAAACTTAGAAAAATCATCATTTTTAAAATCCTAAGGGATAAAAAATAATAAAGATGAAAGCAAATATTAATAAATTAAAAATTAGCAACAGAATAAACAGTAAATCTAAGAACCAGATTTTTTTCTGCTAAATAAAGCATGAGAATCAAATTTCTAATAAGTCTAATATAGGGAAAGTGTAAACATGAAATTAAGAATGAAAAAATATAAAACTGACAATGAGAAAGGAAGAAACATTAAATAAGATCCATTCTGACACATGACAGTTGAAGTGCAGATCTTCCTCAGCTTCCTATGGAGGTACATCCCAATAAACACATCCAAAAATGAAAGTACCATGTTGAAAATGTATATTTAATACACTAACCTACCAAACATCTTAGCTTAGCCTAGCCTAACTTAAACACGCTCAGGATGCTTACATTAGCCTACAGTTGGGCAAAATCATCTAACACAAAGCCTATTTCATAATAAAGTGTTGAATATCTCATGGAATTTTTTGAATACTGTACTGAAAAGGAAAAAGAGAATGGCTGCTGGGGTACAGAATGGTTTTAAGTGTATCAGTTGTTTACGCTCATGATCATATGGCTGACCGAGAGCTGCAGCTTACTGTCACTGCTCAGACTCATGAGAATATTGAGAGAGTATCTACCACATAACACTAGCCCAGAAAAAGATCAAAATTCAAGTAGGGTTTCTACCTAATTACTTTTGCATCATAGTAAAGTCAAAAAATTGTAAAGTTGAACCATCATAAGAATCTGTCTGTATTAAAAAAAAAGATTCCAAAACAAGAAAAAAGCATATTAGGAAAGTTCTAAAATTATTTTCGTAAAATGAAATCAACCTACAATGTCATAATTAACAATAAAACATTAGAGAAATGCCTATTAAAATCAGAAATAGTAAAAGTTTAGCCAGTATCATTACTATTATATGACATTATTCTGGAACCCTTGCCCAATGAATAGTAGTAAAAGTAATGAAAATCCAATTCAATTATTTCTTGATAATAGTTATCTACCCAGTAAATGCAAAAAATTCTAGAAAAAAATTATAAGAACAGTTAATAAACAGTATACACTAAAGAAGCCAACAAACATCATTAGTACTATATAACTCAGGAAGAACAAAATATAAATTTTAATTAGGAAAAATATATATCTAATTCACAACTGCTAACAAAATATATAAAATTCATAAAAAATAAAAATACACGAGACAGGGTTTCCCTGGTGGCGCAGTGGTTGAGAGTCCGCCGGCCGATGCAGGAGACACGGGTTCGTGCCCCGGTCCGGGAAGATCCCACATGCTGCAGAGCCGCTGGGCCCGTGAGCCGTGGCCGCTGGGCCTGCGCATCCGGAGCCAGTGCTCTGCAACGGGAGAGGCCACAACAGTGAGAGGCCCGCGTACCACAAAAAAAATTTTTTAAAATACACGAGACATAAATGAAAAAAATCTACTAAATTTCACTGAGAACCCTAAAACAAGACTGCAATCACTGGAAAACTACACTAAGCAACCAGCTGAGAAGAAAAGACGTTGAATGTCTTCTCTAATTATTATGTAGGCTTAATGTGATTTAACTAATATCCCATAAAGAAGATGTGGTACATGTATACAATGGAATATTACTCAGCCATTAAAAAGAACGAAATAATGCCATTTGCAGCAACATGGATGGACCTGGAGATTATCATACTAAGTGAAGCAAGTCACACAGAGAAAGACAAATATCATTATGATATTGCTCATATGTAGAATCTTAAAAAAAAAAAGATGCAAATGAACTTACTTACAAAACAGAAACAGACTCACAGACTCAGAGGACAAACTTATGATTACCAGGGGGATGAGTCAGGGTGTGGAGATAGATTGGGAGTTTAGGACTGATATGTACATACTGCTATATTTAAAATAAAATGCCATTCCATGGGAAAAAAAAAGGATGTAAACTGTTTATCATACTGTGAAAAATACGAGTAAATAATAGTATTTGAAAATTGTGGTTTCAACATACACCTTCATAAATATTATATCATTTATTATATGCTAAATTTTATATTAAATAGAATTCCTAAGTGAAAATAAATAAATAATATCTCAGTGATTGTTTATAGAAACTGAGAATGGTCCCAAAGTTTATCAAGAAGAGTGACGATTAAAAGACACAAGAAAACTTTTAAAATGAAAAATAATGACAGAGATTTGCTATGACCAATACTAAAATTAATAAAAAGCACAAAAGCTGTAAATAGATTATTATATGAGAATTGACAAACAGATAATTTGTCCAGAAATAGACTTGCACAATGATGTTAGACAATGATGAAGTCTGTCTGGGGACGGAGGACAGAGAGAGAGGAAAGTTTGTTCAATAAATAGTGCTGGGATACTTGATTACCTCTTTGAAGAGGGAAATATCAAACATGATACCAAACATGATACAAACCAAACATGATACAAAAAATTCTAGATTAATGAAAGAAATAACTGAAAGTGAAATCATAAAAAGAAAAAATATTTCATAAATGTTTGTCAGATCTGAAACTAAAGAAATATCTTTTTCTTCTTAATGCCCTTAATCTTAATTTTGAAAATTTATACACATACAGAAAGCAGTGATAACAGCATGAATTCCTATGTTTTTGTTACCCAGCTTCAACAATTACTCACATTCTGCAACCTTCTATGATAACCTTGAACCAAGTTACAAAGAAAAATTCTACATATTTGACTATGTAAATTTATGTAAAAAAAATTAAAATCCAAATAATGTTTTTCAAAACGTCTTTAAAAAGCTAATGAAGACTTACTGTGATAATTAGGTAGGTAAAAGTAATTATTCTGCGTGAAACTTAAAAACAACAAAAATACAGCATCTTCATTACTTAAGAAAAACAGCTACAAATTTAAGATACAGGGCTTCCCTGATGGCACAGTGGTTGAGTCTGCCTGCCGATGCAGGGGACGCGGGTTCGTGCCCCGGTCCGGGAAGATCCCACATGCCGCGGAGTGGCTGGGCCTGTGAGCCATGGCCGCTGAGCCTGAGCGACCAGAGCCTGTGCTCTGCAATGGGAGAGGCCACAACAGTGAGAGGCCCACATACCGCTAAAAAAAAAGAAAAAAAACAAATTTGAGACACAAATTAAGAAAAAGATTTGCCAAACACTGTGTGCTGTGGAGCAAATGGGGGAGGATATAACCTTCCACACTGTGGGGAAGAATATTCAATAAGTATATGGTGCAGCTCTGTAAGGCCCCAGCATCACTTCCTTAGACTGATAAGAGTTGTAGCCATGGGCCAGCAACAGGAGGAATATATAAGATCCCCATGGGGACCCAGTTCCACACTGCACAACAGCAGAGTGCCATTCTCAGAGACAGCGCACTTGGAAAGAAAAACCAGAAATAGAAACTGTGAGAAGTAAAAGACAAAATAATTACTGTTTGCAGTAGATAAGACTACATATTTAGAAAACACAAGAGAACAAACTGAAAACAACATTATCAGAAAATTTTTAAAAAGTGAATCAGGAGACCTTTAAGATGGCAGAGGAGTAAGATGTAGAGATCAACTTCCTCCCCACAAATACATCAGAAATACATCTACATGTGGAACAACACCTAGAAAACACCTACTGAACGCTGGCAGAAGACCTCAGACTTCCCAAAAGGCAAGAAACTCCCCACATACCTGGGTAGGGCAAAAGAAAAAAGAAAAAACAGAGACAAAAGAATAGGGACCAGACCTGCACCAGTGGGAGGGAGCTGTGAAGGAGGAAAGGTTTCCACACACTAGGAAGCCCCTTCACTGGCAGAGACGGGGGGTCGTGGGGTGGGGGGGAAGTTTCAGAGCCACAAAGGAGAGCGCAGCAACAGGGGTGAAGAAAGCAAAGCGGAGAGATTCCCACATAGAGGATCACTGCAGACCAACACTCAGCAGCCTGAGAGGCTTGTCTGCTCACCCGCCAGGGCGGGTGGGGTCTGGGAGCTGAGGCTCTGGCTTCAGAGGTCAGATCCCAGAGAGAGGACTGGGGTTGGCTGCGTAAACACAGCCTGAAGGGGGCTAGTGCACCATGGCTAGAAGGGAGGAAGTCCGGGAAAATGTCTGGAACTGCCTAAAACGCAAAAGACCATGGTTTTGGTGTGCGCAAGGAGACGGGATTCAGAGCAAACCTAAACGAGCTCCAGAGATGGGTGCGAACTGTGGCTATCAGCGTGGACACCAGAGAGGGGCATGAGACACTAAGGCTGCTACTGCAGCCACCAAGAAGCCTGTGTGCAAGCACAGGTCACTACCCCCACCTCCCCTCCCAGAGGCCTGTGCAGCCTGCCACTGCCAGGGTCCCTTGATACAGGGACAAGTTCCCCAAGAAAACTCATGGTGCACCTCATGCGGTTGCAACGTCACGCCAGCCTCTGCCACCAAAGGCTTGTCCCGCATTCCATACCCCTCCCTCCAACCAGCCTGAGTGAGCCAGAGCACCCTAATCAGCTGCTCCTTTAACCTCATCCTGTCTGGGAGGGAAGAGATGCCCTCATGCGACCTACATGCAGAGGCGGGGCCAATCCAAAGCTGAACTTCAGGAGCTGTACAAACAAAGAAGAGAAAGGAAATTTCTCCCAGCAGCCTCAGAAGCACAGGATTAAATCTCCACAAACAACTTGATGTACCCTGCATCTGTGGAACACCTGAATAGAACACAAACCATCCCAAAATTGAGGCGGTTGGCTTTGGGAGCAACTGTAGACTTGGGGTTTGCTTTCCGCATCTAACTTGTTTCTGGTTTTACGTTTATCTTAGTTTTGTACTTAGAGTTTATTATCACTGGTAGATTTGCTTACTGATTTGGCTGCTCGCTTTTTTTTGTATATATACAGAAAATATACTTTTTTCCTTTTTCTCCTTTTGTGCATTTGTATGTGTATGCTTCTTTGTGTGATTTTGTCTGTATAGATTTACTTTTACCATTTGCCCTAGGGTTCTCTCTGTCCGTTTTTTCTTCTTTATTTTAGTATAGTTTTCTCGGCTTGTTATCATTGGTGCATTTGTTTTTCAGTTTGGTTGCTCTCTTCTTTCTTTTTTCCTTCCTTTTTTTATTACTTTTTAACTTTTTTAACTTTTAATAATTTTATTTTTATTTTAATAATTTATTTCTTTTTATTGTATTTTTTCTTTCTTTTTCTCTCCCTTTTCTCCTGAGTCGTGTGGCTGACACAGTCTTGGTGCTGTGACCGGGTGTCAGGCCTGTGCCTCTGAGGTGGGAGAGCCAAGTTCAGGACACTGGTCCAACAGAGACCTGCCAGCTCCATGTAACATAAAACAGCGAAAACTTTCCCAAAGATCTCCATCTCAATGCTAAGACCCAGCTCCACTCAAGAACCAGCAAGCTACAGTGCTGGACACCCTATGCCAAACAACTACCAAGACAGGAACACAACCCCACCCATTAGCAGAGAGGCTGCCTAAAATCATAATTAGGTCACACACACCCCAAAATACACCACTGGACGGGGTGATCCCCACCAGAAACACAAGATCCAGCCTCATCCACCAGAACACAGGCACTAGTCCCCTCCACCAGGAAGCCTACACAACCCACTGAGGGGCAGACATGAAAAACAACAGGAACTATGAACCTGCAGCCTGCAAAAAGAAAACCCCAAACACAGTAAGTTAACCAAAATGAGAAAACAGATCAACACACAGCACATGAAGGAGCAAGGTAAAAACGCACCAAACAAATGAAGAGGAAATAGGCAGTCTACCTGAAAAAGAATTCAGAGTAATGATAGTAAAGATGATCCAAAACATTGGAAATAGAATGGAGAAAATACAAGACATGTTTAATAAGGACCTAGAAGAACTAAAGAACAAACAAACAATGATGAACAACACAATAAATGAAATAAAGAATTCTAAAGAAGGAATCAATAGCAGAATAACTGAGGCAGAAGAACAGATAAGTGACCTGCAAGATAAAATAGTGGAAATAACTACTGCAGAGAAGAATAAAGAAAAAAGAATGAAAAGAATTGAGGACAGTCTTAGAGACCTCTGGTACAACATTAAATGTACCAACATTCAAATTATAGGGGTCCCAGAGGAAGAAGAGAAAGAGAAAGGGACTGAGAAATTATTTGAAGAGATTGTAGTTGACAAGTTCCCTAACATGGGAAAGGAAATAGTCAATCAAGTCTAGGAAGTGCAGAGAGTCCCATACAGGATAAACCCAAGGAGAAACATGCCAAGACACATATTAATCAAACTATCAAAAATTAAAACAAAGAAAAAATATTAAAAGCAGCAAGGGAAAAACAACAAATAATATACAAGGGAATCCCCATAAGGTTAACAACTTATCTTTCAACAGAAACTCTGCAAGCCAGAAAGGAGTGGCAAGACATATTTAAAGTGATGAAAAGGAAAAACCTACAACCAAGATTACTCTACCCAGCAAGGATCTCATTCAGATTCAACGGAGAAATTGAGACCTTTACAGACAAGCAAAAGCTAAGCGAATTCAGCATCACCAAACCAGCTTTCAACAAACGCTAAAGGAACTTCTCTAAGCAGGAAACACAAGAGAAGGAAAAGATCTAAAATAACAAACCCAAAACAATTAAGAAAATAGTAATAGGAATATACATATTGATAATTACCTTAAATGTAAATGGATTAAATGCTCCCACTAAAAGACACAGACTGGCTGAGTGGATACAAAAACAGGATACGTATACATGCTCCCTAAAATAGACCCATTTCAGACCTACAGATACATACAGACTGAGAGTGAGGGGGCTGAAAAACATATTGCATGTAAATGGAAATCAAGTGAAAGCTGGAGTAGCAACTCTATCAGAAAAAATAGACTTTAAAATAAAGACTATTACAAGAGACAAAGAAGGATAATACATAATGATCAAGAGATCAATCTAAGAAGAAGATATAACAATTGTAAATATTTATGAACCCAACACAGGATCACCTCAATACATAAGGCAAACGCTAACAGCCATAAAAGGGGAAATCAACAGTAACACAAAAAAGGTAGGGGACTTTAACACCCCACTTTCACCAATGGACACATTATCCAAAATGAAATAAGGAAACACAGGCTTTAAATGACACATTAAACGAGATGGACTTAATTGATATTTATAGAACATTCCCTCCAAAAACAACAAATACACTTTCTTCTCAAGTGCTCATGGAATATTCTGCAGGACAGATCATACCTTGGGTCACAAATCAAACCCTGGTAAATTTAAGGAAACTGAAATCGTATCAAGTACCTTTTCCGATCACAACGCAATGGGACTAGATATCAATTACAGGGAAAAAAAATCTGTAAAAAATACAAACACATGGAGGCTAAACAATACACTAATTAATGACCAAGAAATCACTCAAGGAATCAAAGAGGAAATCAAAAAATACCTAAAAACAAATGACAATGAAAACACGATGACCCAAAACCTATGGGATGCACCAAAAGCAGTTCTAAGACAGAAGTTTAGAGTAATACAATCCTACCTCAAGAAACAAGAAAAATCTCAAATAACCTAACCTTACACTTAAAACAATTAGAGAAAGAAGAACAAAAAACCCCCAAAGTTAGCAGAAGGAAAGAAATCATAAAGATCAGATCAGAAATAAATGAAAGCAAAATGAAGGAAAAGACAGCAAAGATCAATAAAAATAAAAGCTGGATCTTTGAGAAGATAAACAAAATTGATAAACCATTGGCCATACTCATCAAGAAAAAAAGAGGGAAGACTCAAATCAACAGAATTAGAAATGAAAAGGTAGAAGTAACAACTGACACTGCAGAAATACAAAGGATCATGAGAGATTACACCAAGCAACTCTATGCCAATAAAATGGACAACATGGAAGAAATGGACAAATTCTTAGAAAAGCACAACCTTCTGAGATGGAACCAGGAAGAAACAGAAAATATAACTAGACCAATCACAAGCACTGAAATGGAAACTGTGATTAAATATCTTCCAACAAACAAAAGCCCAGGACCAGATAGCTTCACAGGCAAATTCTATCAAACACTTAGAGAATAGCTAACATCTATCCTTCTCAAACTCTTCCAAAATGTAGCAGAGGGAGAAACACCCCCAAACTCATTCTATGAGGCCACCATCCCCTTTACCAAAACCAGACAAAGATGTCACAAAGAAACAAAACTGCAGACCAATATCACTGATGAACATAGATGCAAAAATCCTCAACAAAATACTAGCAAACAGAATCCAACAGCACATTAAAAGGATCATACATCATGATCAAGTGGGGTTTATCCCAGGAATACAAGGATTCTTCAATATATGCAAATCAATCAATGTGATGAACCATATTAACAAACTGAAGGAGAAAAAACAGATGATGATCTCAATAGATGCAGAGAAAGCTTTTGACAAAATTCAACACCCATTTATGATAAAAATCCTCCAGAAAGTAGGCATAGAGGGAACATAACAAAGGCCATATGTGACAAACCCATAGCCAACATCGTTCTCAATGGTGAAAAACTGAAACCATTTCCTCTAAGATCAGAAGCAAGACAAGGTAGTCCATGTTCATGACTATTACTCAACACAGCATTGGAAATTTTAGCAACAGCAATTAGAGAAGAAAAAGAAACAAAAAGAATCCAAATCATTAAAGAAGTAAAGCTGTCACTGTTTGCAGCTGACATGATATTACACACAGAGAATCCTAAAAATGCTACCAGAAAACTACTAGAGCTAATCAATGAATCTGGTAAAGTAGCAGGATACAAAATAATGCACAGAAATCTCTTGTATTCCTATACACTAATGATGAAAAATCTGAAAGAGAAATTAAGGAAACACTCCCATTTATCACTGCAACAAAAAGAATAAAATACCTAGGAATAAACCTACCTAAGGAGACAAAAGACCTGTATGCAGAAAACTATAAAACACTGAGGAAAGAAATTAAAGATGATACAGACAGATGGAGAGTTATACCATGTTTTGGATTGGAAGAATCAACACTGTTGAAAATGACTATACTACCCAAGGTAAACTACAGATTCAATACAATCCCTATCAAACTACCAATGGCATTTTTCACAGAACTAGAACAAAAAATTTCACAATTTGTATGGAAGCACAAAAGACCCCAAATAGCCAAAGCAAGCCTGAGAAAGAAAAATGGAGATGGAGGAATCAGGCTCCCAGACCACAGACTATACTACAAAGCTACAGTAATCAAGACAGTATGGTACAGGTACAAAAACAGAAATATAGATCAATGAACAGGATAGAAAGCCCAGAGATAAACCCACGCACATATGGTCACCTTATCTTTGATAAAGGAGGCAAGAATATACAGTGGAGAAAAGATAGCCTCTTCAATAAGTGGTGCTGGGAAAACTGGACAGCTACATGGAAAAGATGAAATTAGAACATTCCCTAACACCATACACACAAAAAGACTCAAAATGGATTACAGACCTAAATGTAAGACAGGACACTATAAAATTCTTAGAGGAAAACATAGGCAGAACTCTCTATGACATACATCACAGCAAGATCCTTTTTGACCCACCTCCTAGAGTAATGGAAATAAAAACAAAAATAAACAAATGGTACCTAATGAAACTTCAAAGCATTTGCACAGCAAAGGAAACCATAAACGAGACGAAAAGCCAACCCTCAGACTGGGAGAAAATATTTGGAAATGAAGCAACTGACAAAGGTTTAATCTCCAAAATATACAAGCAGTTCATACAGCTCAATATCACAAAAACAAACAACCCAAACCAAAGATAGGCTGAAGACCTAAACAGACGTTTCTCCAAAGAACACATACAAATTGCCAACAGACATATGAAAGGATGCTCAACATCACTAATCATTAGAGAAATGCAAATCAAAACCACAGTGAGGTTTCACCTCATACCAGTTAGAATGACCATCATCAAAAAATCTACAAACAATAAATGCTGGAGAGAGTGTGGAGAAAAGGGAACTCTCTTGCACTGTTGGTGGGAATGTAAACTGATACAGCCACTATGGAGAACAGTATGAAGGTTCCTTAAAAAACTAAAAATAGAACTACCATACGACCCAGCAATCCCACTACTGGGCATATACCCTGAGAAAACCATAATTCAAATAGAGACATGTACCACAATGTTCATTGCAGCTCTATTTACAATAGCCAGGACATGGAAACAACCTAGGTGTCCATCGACAGATGAATGGATAAGGAAGATGTGGCACATATATACAATTGAGTATTACTCTGCCATAAAAAGAAACGAAATGGAGTTATTTGTAGTGAGGTGATGGACCTAGAGACTGTCATACAGAGTGAAGGAGGTCAGAAAGAGAAAATCAAATACCGTATGCTAACACATATATATGGAATCTAAAAAAGAAATAAAGAAAAAGGTTCTGAAGAACCTAGGGGCAGGACAGGAATAAAGACGCAGACGTAGAGGATGGGCTTGAGGACATGGGGAGGGGGAAGGGTAAGATGGGATGAAGTGAGAGAGTGGCATGGACATATATACACTACCAAACGTAAAATAGATAGCTAGTGGGAAGCAGCCGCATAGCAAAGGGAGATCAGCTCAGTGCTTTGTGACCACCTAGAGGGGTGTGACAGGGAGGGTGGGAGGGAGATGCAGGAGGGAGAAGATATGGGGTTATATGTATATGTATATATAGCTGATTCACTTTGTTATAAAGCAGAAATTAACACACCATTTTAAAGTAATTATACTCCAATAAATACGTTTAAAAAAAAAGAATCAGGAGACATTACAAAATCAAAATATAAAAGTAATAGCTTTTCAGTATATAAACCAAAGTGAGTTAGAACAGTTAAAGTTTAATCGACCTTTTTTTCTATAGGAATAACAAAAGAAGTTAAAACATTTAGGAAGAAATTTAACAAGAATTGTGTAGGGCTTACACAAAGAAAACCTTAAAACCCTAGTGAGGCAGGTTAAAAAGCCTTGAATAAATGGAAACACATAACTTGTTTGTGGAAATCAAAATGTCACATTGTAAAGATGTTAATTCTCTCTAAATTAATCTATTGAATCAATATAACCTGAAATGAAATAATCTGAAAATAAAACTTTAACTTTGATCTGTTAAAATACACATGCAGAACTAGCCAAGAAAAATAAGAAAACTGAGGGCGAAGCCCTACAGAATACTAAAATATAATAGAGTGACATAAATTAGGGTAGCTTGATGAGTGAAGTTATGTACCCATGGCTCTCAAATAATGCAGAATTACCTAGGATGCATGTTAACTCTGAAATTTCCCTGTGAGTCAAACATTAAAAATTCTGACTTTCTATGTCAGGGCTAGAGTGTGAAAATATGCATTTCTTAAAATGAGATTCCCAGATGATAATAACACAAGTAAAGTACAATTATCCTTCCCTTAACTAATCTACCAATTTAACTAATGAACTCTATTTTCACTATGAAACATATCATCTGATGCCCTCTGCATACTGAAAACCCAGCCAGTGGACCACACTGTTGCACTCACACTCTGTTCCCACAGGTGAGTCCATTGTTTTCTTTCTCAGAAGCAAAATAAAAACTCATAACTGTTTATGCCTATTTACACCAAATAATTACCTAATTTAATTAAATATTGTGGAGACCTACATCAAGGACACAGGACAAAAATTCCGGAATTAACCGAGCCCCCATAGCAACTGTTGCCATGGGCTCTCCTAATCTAAACCGGACAGCCCCCCCCACTCCATATTAGGCAAAATAATCACCATGTAGTAACCTTGTAGCATCCTGACCAATCACCTAATGCCATCCTGCCAGCAGGCATTTTCTGTCTTGAGGCTATAAAAGTTGGCTAGTAGCCCACAAAGGGGGTTGGCTCTCCCTGGTCTGTCAGGAAGTAGGCCCGCTGTATTGGCAGCGCCCCTCACTAACTCTGCTCTGCTCTTTGCTCTCAATAAACTCACTCTTTTCTAAAATACTTCGTGTCTGGAAACTCTTCTTCCAACCCGCACTCGGACCACGACATTTTGGTGGCCTGTACGGGGACATCTCTTGGAGGGATCTCCTCCCTGGCCTCCTCTCCTCATTTCTTGGGACCCTCTGTGAACAGGCAAGCTGCCATGGAAGCAACAGAGGAACTATGGCCAGGGCCACACCCTGGTGTGTTCCAAAGGCTGCACGGCTCACTTCGCCCCTGTAACTGCCACCCAGAACGGGTGAGAGTTCCTCTGTCTTCCTTCTGACTGAGGACTAGGCCAATTGATATTGTGCGGGCAGGGGTCAGGCATTTAAAAGCCATTAGGGCGCCTGGCGCTTAAAGCTCCCGTCAAAGTATAAGGGGGTCACAGGACAGACCAGGCTGTTAGAGCATCTGCCCTCAGCAAGACAATTTCCATGCACCGTGAGGCACATATTGGTTCAAGCAAAACACTGAGCCCCCTCCCCTAGGCCGCCACCTTCCCAGCAGGACTGCAAGGGTGATTCCTCAGCCAGTCTTCTCTGTTACTTTCACTTTTTTCTCAGTTGGTACTGACTTACAAGAGCCTAGGGTTGCCTCTGAGCCATCCCAGGAGTGCTTTTTCACGTTTCAGGGAATCGCCAAACGGTGAGTCACCCGGGGGGTCCCAGGAATCTCTCTCTTTTCTTTCATTCCCTTCCCGAGTCTTATGGTGCTTAGTTGCACAGTTTGTGCCTCAGTCGCATGCTCAGGGATCACTTCTCACAGTCGGACGTGACTGTTGGGACGGTTGGCCCATTTTGTGCCTTTGTCTCATGGAGAGATCACTGGGACAAAGGGGACGCCTTTCTGTCAGCTGGTGACTCTCAGGACCCCCATTTTATGGCACACAGGCTAAGAATGGGTTCTGGAATGTCTCGGGAGCCTCCCTCAGACTCACCCCTTGGCTGTATCCTCAGGAACTAGAAAAATTTGACCCTGAAAATCTCAAAAAGAAGAGGCTCATTTTCTCTTGTAACACGGCTTGGCCCCAGTATAAACTGGGGAACCAAGAACAATGGCCTCTTAACGGCACACTAAATTATAACACGATCCTCCAACTTGATCTCTTTTGCTAGAAACAAGGAAATGATTCGGAGGTTCCTTAGGTCCAGACCTTTATGGCCCTTAGTCAGCATCCAGATCTGAGGGACTCATGCCACATGCATCTTTCTGTTGCCGCCTTATCCCCCAGTCCCCCTCTGTCTCCGTCTCCGTCAGATCTCCTAGACGACCCGCTACTCGACCTTTCCTGTCCCCCGCCCCCTCCTCAATCCACCGGTCCCCAACAGCCACCCCCTTATCAGGGCGAAAGCCCCCTCTCTCCTCCCCACACAAGATCGAGGACTGCCCAACGCTAGGAAACAGATTCTAAAATGCTTCCCTTAAGAGAAGTAGCTAATGGAGACATGGGCACTATTAGAGTCCATTATCCCTTTCCCATGTCTGACATTTCCCAAATTCAAAACAAGTTAGGTTCCTTCAGTCAGGATAGCCACAATATTCTTTAGACTCTGGAGAAAACTGGTTAAAATAAAACTTTTTTTGAAATTGCAAAAGGGGTTCTTTTTGCATGTGCAATTCGAAGAGCTAGCCTGTTGAAATATTTTTTTCAGAATCCTGACCCAGAGAGAACAAAAATATGCCTAAGAAAAAGTTTGAAGTTTATTCTTATCCTGTCTTTGAGCTACAAACACAGCCCACTTTGCCTGAGACTTCAGCCTTGGGCTAATTAGTAGAACTTCAAGCCAAGAAAAAAAAAAAAGAGGCAAAGAGACATTTTAAATCTCAAGTGGAAACTATGAGATCTCTGACTGTTTGGATATACGTGTATGTCTCAGTATGTGTCTTTGTCTTTGGATAATATTGCTGAGGTTAATTTGTAAATGAGCTCTATTTAATTGGCTTAAAAGAAAAGTGCTTACAAATCAAACAATTCTAAATACAAGAAAAAATAAGCTAAATAAATTTCAGATTCATGTGAACTGAGAAATATTAAATTAATACCTGGTGCTAATGGTTACATTTGTTGATCTAATTAATATAGACATGTCTTTTGAGCCACCAACATTAAGTATAATACTTTTATTGTGCCTAGGTTTAATATAAACTAAATATGCTCTTATTATATCTGTTGCAAATTTGTCAGCAATGAAAATAACTCAATGTGAAGAAACTTTTAAGAAAAGAAAATAGAAATGAGATAAGAGCTTTGTGTGAACTTTTTAGGAATAATTACGTTTTAGGAATGTCTACTTAAGAATAATCTCTCCAGATATTCAACAACTTAAAACATTTAGAGTTATGCTAAATTAAGTTAAAGGATGGAAGCTTATTAAATAACTAGTCCATTTCCAAATAAAATAAGATACTGAAACATTAATTACTGAACACTGGCTTCCTTTTAGAGAGAAACAAAAGGTTTGGAATTATTTTAAAAACATGTTTGGTGCCACACTGAGATATTTTCTATAAGAAAGCACATTCTTCAAAAATTATTTGGATGTACGTTTACTAATCTACAGAGAGCTGATATAAAGGACAGTTCATGGTTGCTTAAGGAAAGTAGGATGTATGTTTTCAGTAAAAAAGGTATGAGGAATGGAATTACATTTTATTAGGGAAAAAGGAAGTAGGACTGACTTACAGGTGACTGTTTCTGAATGGGAAAATAAAGTGATGGATACAGAAAGTGATAAAAAAGGTTTGTGGAAAATGGACCCTGAGAAAAGAGTTTTATACATGGTACAAGTTTTCTTAAGATGTTGAACTGCCTTTGCAAAAATACTACCTCTTCAAGATTTATAGAAAGGACTTTCTAAGATTGAATTAAAATTAATTAGGTAAATAAATTTTGTGATTAACATAAGCTGGTACCAGACTGGAATTTGGTTCTGTTAAGAGAACAAAGTTTTCTTGGAATGCTGCTTTTGGTAACAGACTGTGTGAATTACCTTGCATTTAAGTGATTTATATATGCTTTTAAAATCCTTTTGTTACTTTGCTTGAGTAAATAAGTAGTATTTCACAATGATCTATGAAGATTATATCGCATGTAAAGTTCATTTTGCTTCTACAAAAATTAACCCCTCACTGCCAGACTTTTGCCATCCTGATATCCTTAAAATATGGCAGCAGTCTACTCCTAAATCAGGGAATTTAAGATGGGTAAACAATAGCTGTCAATCAAACAGTCAGGGCTATGTGAAATCCAAGACGGCCGCCTGGCTTTTTCTGGCTCCCTGACAATCCTCATTTTTTTATTTGACGGGATTAAGTCTTCCCTGGCTGCAGGGTTAATGCCCTCACAATGGAAAAAAAAAAAAATTACGTTTCACTGAATATTAAATTCTAGTTTTGTTCATTAAGGTCTGTGTTACCAAGACTCACTTCCCAGATAGTACCTTGCTGTTATATTATATTGCTAAAAAGTTTAATTGAATTATTAAAGGACACTCTAAGTTTGTTTCTGAAGCTTATCGCAGTAATCTATTTTTCGATGAAGATCAGATGCCCCATGACCCACAATCAGGGGATTATACACACTGGAAAAGACATAATTTAAAGGACTATTTCCAACCTGGATGGATGGGGACCCATTTGGGGCTGGCTAAATGACTCTCTTTGTAACTACACCCTCAATTTTAATCAGATAAGCCTGGAGTGGGATCCCTGGTCAGAGAAGGATGAATATGATGTACATGAAGATAATTTCACTTTGTGTTGGGGAAATTCAAGGAAAAATGCAACTAAGAAATATACTAATGAAGACCATAATCCCCCAAAAAGTTCGGCCCTGGGAACTAAATATGTAGGGATTGGTGTGACCACCAAACACTTACTTAGTTAAACCTCCTGACAAGACTCTCCTCCAAAATATAACATAATTCAGCTAATATTCAGAAATTTGCCAATCTCCCTGGCACACTCATCATCAGTCAGAGCCCGGATTCTCCCCTTTATGTGTAGATGATTATTTCCTTGGAGTTTGGCCTTCCCAATATAAGCCTAGGCCATGGGACCTCAGTCTGTTTCCAGAGGAAAACTCCCAAAAGGTCAGGGCCTGGCTCTGGGGACCCACAACGGGGGTATCCTTGAGGGACACCAGATTTTCATTTCTATCCAGTAATGGGGTCTATCTGGATCTTCCCACACTTTGGAGGGGCTCCTGTACAATTATTGCTGCAGTCCCAGAGGAGACCATTATGACTATAAAGGATTTAGCTTCCTCAGGAGGCATTCCCAACCTTGGGTCCTTCCTCGAGGAGGCCTTAAGACCTGTCCGGGAGAGACAAAAATGAACCACTGATTAGGGGAGACATGCTTATGATAACCCAATTCTTGATCGGCCCAAAATAATACATAGTGTCTTTAGAGGGCTCTCTTGGTTTGCAGGCATACCCCTCTTAGAGAGAAGCGTCCTCATTCTCACCATCATAATCCAGGAATCTTGGAAGGCTACAGTAGCAGCCACTGAGGAACAGCAGTCAGCCCTAGGCTCTCTGACCGAGGTGGTTTTACAAAATAGGAGGGCCCTTAATGTTATAATAGATGAGGCGGGGGGTGTCTGTGCCCTACTATGCAGCTTCTATATTAATACCTCTGGCCAGGTTGAAGACGACCTTCAGATTCTAAAGAAAAACATCAAATTAATAGAATATTTAAAAGAGAGAACAGAACAGGGCCCCAGCTTGCTTTCCAACCTCCTCTCCTCTATGGGGATCTGGTTATGGACATGGCTATTGCCCTTGCTGGGACCATTAATCCTGATAGCCTTTGTTTTATTGTTTAGTCCCTACATTATTAACACATTATCTAAGTTCATCTCCCGACAGGTTCAAAAGATTCAATTCCAGATGGTGCTACAAGGATACCAGCCAGTTGGCACACGGACTACATCGGAACAAGCCACCTTATCATTCCACAGGTTCTTATCTCCCTCTGTAAATACACCCTGACAGAGAGCAGGCATTGGGACTCAGGGCCCCACGACGCCCCTGTCCAGCAGGAAGAAGCCAGGAATAGTCATCACCCCTTTCGCCAATAACCTGGGTTCCTATGGCCTGAAATGGGGATAGGCAGATAGTTAGTCATGAGCGGCATGTTAAGGGGCCAAAGATTTGGCCCATAAATAAAAAGAGGGGGAAACATGGAGCCCTACATCAAGGACACTCTACATCAAGGACACAGGACAAAAATTCCGGAATTAACCAAGCCCCCATAGCAACTGTTGCCATGGGTCTCCTAATCTAAATCGGAGAGCCCCCGAATCCATATTAAGCAAAATAATCACCATGTAGTAACCTTGTAGCATCCTGACCAATCACCTAATGCCATCCTGCCAGGAAGAATTTTGTCTTGAGGCTATAAAAGTTGACTACTAGGGGCTTCCCTGGTCGCACAGTGGTTGAGAGTCCGCCTGCTGATGCAGGGGACACGGGTTCGTGCCCCGGTCCAGGAGGATCCCACGTGCTGTGGAGCGGCTGGGCCCGTGGGCCATGGCCGCTGAGCCTGCGCGTCCGGAGCCTGTGCTCCGCAACGGGAGAGGCCACAACAGTGAGAGGCCCGCGTACCGCAAAAAAAAAAAAAAAAAAAAAAAAAAGTTGACTACTAGCCCACAAAGGGGGTCGGCTCTCCCTGGTCTATCAGGAGGTCAGCCCAGTGTATTTGCAGAGCCCCTCACTAACTCTGCTCTTTGTTCTCAATAAACTCACTCTTTTCTAAAATACTTAGTGTCTGGAAATTCTTCCTCCATCCCGCACTTGGACCATGACCAATATTATGTAAACCCATAAAATGTAAGTTCCAAAAGAAGATTGTTTCTATGAAAACTAAGTTAAATGTTTTAGAAAAATACAGTAAAAGTAAATTGCTGAAAAAATATTTTGAACTAGTGTGGATGAGAAAACTCCAACAGATTAGAATAAAATTATAAAAAGCTAGACGGATTCTCACTCGGATTACTCCTAAAGGTCTTCCTCTAAGACTTGTCCACTTTAAATAAAGTATAAGAGCGTCATTAACGCAAAATTGATGACACAAAAATTAACAGCAGAACCACAGTCAAAGAAAATGCCTAAGATCTAATTTAAGAGACTGGCAAATGTGCATTCATACGTTTTAAATTAAAATATTTAGGGTATTATGTATTTTTTTGATTTTCTGCCTTACCCAGTTTTTTTATTATTAAATGAGGAAATAGTAATTCCAATCATATTGGCTAAGGGGACATCTTCTCTAATGAAAAAATACACAATTTGAGAAACACTATAATAGACAAATAGATCAATGAAATAGTGTTCAGAGATGGATTAAACAGGAAATTTGGAAAATATATATTCCAAATAGATAGAAGATAGATAAATCAACTAACGATGTTGAGAATATCAACTAGTCATTTGGAAAAAAATACTATACAGCTGGATCTTTTTTGTATTCTTACCAAAAAAATTAGAAAAGAAAAACAAATATATGATATATTAAGGTCAAAATATTCAAGAAAGCACTAAATATTTAATTTAAGTTACAATTATGAGGAAGATCTTTTAAGCATAACATTACATATAAGCCATAAAGTATTAAAAACAAGACAACCAGCCCAAAATGGAGTTGTTTATGCTAAGTCCCACATTACCAAACTGAGACAATGACAGTTTCGGCTCTCCTAGAAGGAAAACTAATCAATCAGAAACCACCTGATCAGCACTAGTGGGGTCACCTGCCTGACAGACCCCTGCCATTCCCTGAAGGAAAGTAACTATGCATTAACCCACAGCTTCTCTCCCTACTTTATTTTTCCTCGTTCCTGCTCCCTTCTGCCTATGAAAGTCTTTCATTTTGAACAAATGCCCGGACCTTCTTTTTATCTGCTAGACTAGATGCTGCCCGATTCAAATTGATTTTTGCTCAAACTCTTAAAATGTTTTCTAGGGCTTCCCTGGTGGCGCAGTGGTTGAGAGTCCGCCTGCTGGTGCGGGAGACGCGGGTCCGTGCCCCGATCCGGGAGGATCCCACGTGCAGTGGAGCGGCTGGGCCCGTGGGCCATGGCCGCTGGGCCTGCGCGTCCGGAGCCTGTGCTCCGCAGCGGGAGAGGCCACAGCGGTGAGAGGACCGCGTACCTCCAAAAAAAAAGAATTAAAAACTTTTGTGCTTCACAGGACACCATCAAGAAAGTAAGAAGACTACCCACAGAATGGGAGAAAATCTTTGCAAATTGTATATTGACAAGGAACTTATATCCAGAATATATAAAAAGATATTATGACTCAATAATAAAAAGACAACACAGTTAAATCATGGGCAAGGAATTTGAATAAACATTCCTCAAAAAAATTTATACAGGGGCTTCCCTGGTGGCACAGTGCTTGAGAGTCCGCCTGCCGATGCAGGGGACACGGGTTCGTGCCCCAGTTTGGGAACATCCCACATGCCGCGGAGCGGCTAGGCCCGTGAGCCATGGCCGCTGAGACTGCGCGTTCGGAGCCTGTTCTCCACAACAGGAGAGGCCACAACACTGAGAGGCCCGCATACCGAAAAAAAAAAAAAAAAAGGGAACATGCAGGCGATTGTGTATTGGCTTTATGGTTTGTAGAAATGCCACCCAGTTGGGCACATTTCTATGGGGGTGGGGGAAGAGCTAGTGGTTAGGAAGGGTGTGGGCTGGGTTTTAGGAAGGAGGAAGATACATAAAAATGGGTTTTCTCTTAGCTTGTGTTCCTTCAAATGCAGAGCCTGAGACAAGGATTTGCGTGAGACTTGTTTTGGGAAATGATTGCAAGGGACAGGTGTGGGGGATTGAGAAGGAGGAATAAACAGTCCAAGAAATCTCATGAAATCGATCACTACTGTGGACAGCACAGCTTTGATCACACTGGGGACCCTATAAGGAGCAATGCAGAACGTGCCTCAAAATTATCCACCTGAGAGGTGGAGGAGGGGAGTATGCACTCGCTGCACTCGCTGGTTCCTGTCTTTCAGTGGGCCAAGGCTTACCCCCTGGGGTGTTAACTCCCTGGAACTTCCATATTTGCTCAGAATCACTTGGAAGGCTTGTTAAGACACAGATTGCTGAGTCCCACTACCGGAGAACCTAACTCAGGTAATTCTGGGATAGTTGCTGAGAATTTTTATTTCAAAGAGGTTCCCAGATGATGTTGATTCTGCTGGTCTGGGGTCCACACTTTTGAGAATCAATAACTTAGATATCTGAGCTTTGAAAGGTGACAACATGGGGGAGAAGGACAGTTGACTCAAAGTCATGGAGTTGTGAGCCAGCAGTCAGTGCTCTGGAACTGCAAGTGTTTGGTCACATCTGGTGTGTTTTGACAGTGATGAGGAGAGACTGAGAGGTCAGCAAGAGCTAAATGGTCAAGAACCCTGAATGCCAAGCAAAGGAACGTGAACTTGATTCTGTAGGTAATAGGAGCCATTGGAGAATTTTAAGCAGGGGAGGATTCTGTTTTTATTTATGCTTCAGAAAGAGCACAGTGGTCTGGGTAGAAAGGGGTGAGCTAGGGGGACATGACCACAGAAGTCTACAAAATGAACAGCCTGATCTTGGCACTCATGGGGATGTGGGGCCTCTCTTAACGAGCATGATGGTGTCACAATCCTTGATGTGCAGGTCTGAGAAGCTATTGATTCCACAGTTTCTGGCCTCGGAACCTGAGTATCTGATTCTCCATGTAAGGTCCTCCAGCCTCTTCAATCTTCTCTTTCAAGGCGTGGATGGAGTCATCAGGGTCAATGGCATAAGGCTTGCTCTGGCGGCTGGAGTCCTTCATGAAGACCTGGATCTCAGGAGGGAAGGTCTCCAGCACCTGGAGGCTCCTGAAAGGAGAGACAGTGGTGCCCACTGGGGCCACATATCCTCTTGTTTTCATAGTTTTGCCTTTCCCAGAATGTCATATGGTTGGAATCATCCAGTGTGTAGTCTTCTCAGACTGCTTTCTTTCGACTAGCAATATGCATTTAAGCTTCTTCCATGGCTTTTCATACATCACCACCCACAGTAACAAATTATTTTTGTCCTGTGATGAGAGCTTTTAAGATCTACTCTCTTAGCAACTTTCAAATACACAACAATATTGTTAGCTATAGTCACTACACTATACATGACCTCCCCAGGGCTTATTTATCTTATAACTTGAAGTTTGTACCTTTGGACCACTTTCAGCTATTTCACCCACTTCCCACCTCTGGCAACCAGTCTATTCTACGTATCTGTGAGTTGTTTCTTCTTTTTTTTTAAAGATTCCACATATAAGTGATCTCATACAGTATTTATGTTTCGCCCTCTGACTTAATGCACTTAACATAATGCCATCAAGGTCTATCTGTTGTCACAAATGGCAGATTTCCTTCTTTTCATGTGGCTGAATAAAATTCTATTCTCTATCTATCTATATCTATATGTCACATTTTCTTTCTCCATTCACCTGTTGGACACTTAGTTGTTTCCTCATCTTGCTTTGCCTATTTTATTTTATTTTATTTTCTTACACACACTGCATGGCATGCAGGCCTTAGTTCCCTGACCAGGCATCAAACCCATGCCCCCTGCAGTGGAAGTGTGGAGTCTTAACCACTGGACTACCAGGGAAGTCCCCTGCTTTGTCTATTTTAGAATCAGATTATTTGTTTTTGTTTGTTTGTTTGTTTTTTGCTATGGAGTTGTTTGAATTCCTTATAGATTTTCGATATTAACCTCTTATCATACATGTGGTTTGCAAATAATGGTGGGGGGTGGGGGGGGTGGGACCACGGAACTGGTTCCGGGTCAGACTGGGTCGGACTTAAGCAGGATTGGGCCCAGCAAGAGGAGTGACGTGAATAAAATTTTAAGTCCAAACAAGCAGGTCATCCTTACCCAGGATAATCCGGCATTATAGTGGCCGCAGCTGAGGATAATCTTGCATTATAGTGGCCGCAGCTGAGGATAATCTTGCATTATAGTGGCCACAGCTGAGAACTTTTAACCTGGATAAGCTTATCCATTTACAAGGTGCCTTAGAGAAAAAGGGATCTCAGGCTAGCGCTCACTATAAAGCGTAGAGGGAAAACTATTTTTCCTCCTCTTCAGTTTTTCGTGACCAGGATGAGGCTTGCTAGGACACCCCACTCACTCCAGAGCCTACAGAATCTTGGGGAAACTGGCAGAAGCAAGCAAAGGGTAAGAATTGTTAACAAAGTCAGCTCTCCTAGATCTCTATCTGTGGTGCCTCGTCGAGAGAGCAAGGGAAAACTTCTCGTTGTTCCTTTCTTTCCAAGTTCAGATTGGCAGGCAAAAACATTTGTAAGATTTATTCTGAATCGAATCGTGACTTGTGAATTTGCTTTCGGGCACCTATTGGTTGTTGACATATTCCTAGGGCCAGCTGTCGCCTTCTTGTTTGTCTCGTTTTGTGTCCTGAGAACTTAACTTGGCTTTCTGCCTGACTGGGGCATGTGGGTTCTTGTGTGTGCAGGAAGCTCCACTGTTAGTTTGGGGGCCCAAAATATGGCTGGACATAAATGTGGATTGCAGTACATTGGCGGCCACAGTCATACTGTTGCCATCTCGAAGATCCCGGCATGATGCATACAACTAGACAGTTCTCTAGTGCCAATTCATGGGCCCAGAATCAAAGCAAAACCACATCTTTCTTTTTTTGATCTCCCTGTATCCAGTTGTCTTTTGGAATTAAGGGTTCCTGATTGATGTTCTATCCATTAATCTTAGACAACAATATGGGTTCATATATCTATTAATGTTTACAAAACAACATCACCACGGACACGACTGACCTAAAAGCCTGAGTTTCAGAGTCACCTATAGATAAATTAAGGATTATAACAAGCAGCAAAAATCAGTTGCCCTTTGGAAAAGATGACTTGATGAGAAGTCAGAAGGATATCTAATGATTCTGGGGTGGCCACTGCATAATTGAACAGCTTAAGTGAATATTGTGCATCCTTATTAAGTATGAACTCAATAACCAAGGCTTTATTGATTAAAAATTATTCTCAAGTGTTTTGAAAAAGTATTATTACATTTTTCATTTTTATTTTATATTTTCTACTTTAATTTTTGCAGTAACATGAGAAAATTGAAACATTTTTTTTTTTTTTTTTTTTTTTTACAAATTGAAGGCAACCCCACATCAAGCAATATCAGCACCATTTTTCCAACTGCATTTGCTCACTTCGGGTCTCTGTGTCACATTTTGATAATTCTTGCAATATTTCAAACTTTTTCATTATCATTATATTTGTTATGGTGATCTGTGATCAGTGATCTTTGATGTTCCTATTGTAGTTGTTTTGAGGCACCACAAACTGTGCCCATATAAGATGGCAAACTTAATTGATAAATGTTACCCGCGTCTCCTGCATCGGCAGGCGGACTCTCAAGCACTGCGCCACCAGGGAAGCCCTGAAACATTTTTTAGTGATATTTAACTCATTAATATTTAACAACTTAGAAGCAATTTAACAGGTTATTAATGAAAAACTATATATTATAAACATGAATTATATCTTTTACTTAATATTATCATGGCTAACAGTAAAATCTGCATCTATGCTTACATAGTGGCTTTTAGGAAATTTCAAAATATGGTAGATAATAAGTTGACCAGTGCCTGCTATTTAAAGAAAATTGCTTGCATTTTTTTAAAATGATCGGCAGCTGAGTTTGGCACATTGGAAATCCCTGGTTGGTGAGGCTCTGGGGATGAAGACAGGCATATTTCATTTGTACACCCAAAAAGGATGGTAGTTCTAGAACTTTGCAACACATTGGGCAGGGACTAGAAACAGTTACTTGGTGGAAGTTGACAGGACTATTTAATGACTTGGGCCCCAGGGGTATATCCCAAAATCATGAAAAGAATTTCCAAGATCACTGTGAAATATGATTTACTGGACAGAAAATGATGCAAGTCAACTGAAGAGAATCAGAAGTTTCCGTGAGAACTGGGAGTTTTCCTAAGAGTTGTTTTTCTATCTTCCATGAAATGAGCCATTTTCTATGTTTTCAATAGATTTTTTCCTTTCCTAAAGTCTCGAAAAGAGGATGAATGGGGTAACATCACTGAAAGCCTCTTTGGGGATTTTTCTAATGATAATTCACTCTGAGAAGGAGCTCTGCATTCCTTTTATGTAAAGTTTCCTATGGCATAGCTTTGCACCTGAACTGTAGTATAGTTTTATGCTTTCAGATAACCAATGGGAAACTGGTTTCTCCCGTGATATGAGGGCTTTAGTGTCTTAATATATATGAGAAATACCTGGGGTAAAATTTAGTGCTATATTTAGCAAAAATGAATGCTTCTTCATACTTAAACAAAATGTATACTTCTTTCTGCATTTTTTGCAAATATAATCACCATTTATTCAGGAAACAATGGCTACATCTCATCACATACACATACATATACATAAATGCTACACCTACCCTACACACACACACACACACACACACACACACATTTTCAGGGCTTATCCTATGACAAACATGATATTCTGTACCCTGAAGGCACAGAACTGACAAGGGGTAATATACTACTGCACCAGGGAGTCATAAGTGTGGCCAAATCATGAAGTTTTAGTGGTGTGACAGGAGAGGACTTTCTCAATACACAGTGACAGTTGTCACTTAGATGCGTCTCCAGCCCTACCCCCTCATGGAGGGATGAAGTTGCAAACATAAGTAAATAATAAAAAGAAAGAAAACCTTTTTACAAAAAAAAAAAAAAAAATCTGCAAAATATTGGAGCCCAAACCTCACAGCTTTAATATACTGAGGGAAACATAGTTTTCAGGGCTTAGGGAAAGGCCTTCTTTTCCCTCTGCCCAGAGAATAGAAGGATGTTCATGCTTAAGGAGTTCCACAGAAACCAGCTCTGCTGGGGCCCCATGGAGGAGGGCGGAGGGTTTGTTGTAGGCTTGCAGTGCAGTATGCAATAATGATATCTAGGAGAAGTGACAACATGAAAAGGCTGCTAGAGCTCAGAAAAGGAAGCAAGCTGTGTATACCATGTGGTACACTACAGGACTTATGTCTGAGTAGGCAAGAGAATCTGGCTAGAGTGCAGCTGCGGGGAAAAAACAACATATGCCTAGGAATATATACAATGTGTGATGCTGTGTTGAAAGTAAACAGTGTGTGTCTACAACATAAATAGAGAAGTGCAGATAGAATCCATGTGTAGACAAATACAGTTAAGTGGCGTTTTTTTTTATAAATGTGAACACTTATTTTTTAAATGAATTTATTTATTTATTTATTTTTGGCTGTGTTGGGTCTTCATTGCTGCGAGCAGGCTTTCTCTAGGTGTGGTGAGCAGGGGCTACTCTTTGTTGCGGCAGCTTTTCTTGTTATGGAGCACAGGCTCTAGGAGCACGGGCTTCAGTAGTTGTGGCATGCAGGCTCAGTAGTTGTGATGCATGGGCTTAGTTGCTCCACAGCATGTGGGATCTTCCCAGACCAGGGCTCGAACCCATGTCCCCTGCATTAGCAGGTGGATTCTTAACCACCGCGCCACCAGGGAAGTCCTCAGTGTTAAGAGTGGTTAAAAATGGGTGGTTGGATATCTGCAACTTTAACATTCTTTATATAATTTTCTATTTTTCCAGTTTTCCTGTGATTAAGTATGCTTTATAATATACAGTGCTTTATAATAAGAAAAGTTAACAATGTTAAGATGATTTTCATCTTTACTCTTACTTGGTCGACAAAAATCCTGAAAAGTAATTGGTGCATTATCAAAATCCTCTGGATAGACATCCAGGAACAACAGCTTTAGAAATCCCAAAACTACTGAATTTTTCTATTTGAATTAGCACTTTAATGTATAAGGTTCATTGTATGTCCAGCATTATCTCAAAGTTATGGAATAACAGTCCATAAAATCTTTTATTATTTTTGTTTCAGCACATATCTACCTACCAAATGAGCTTATTATTTTTTAAAAAGAAACAGCTGCTTATTCTTTCAAGAATGAAATTGTAAAAGTTTGCTTTTAAATCATATTATTGTATAAAATTATATAAATAACTACTTCTCTAGTTGAATTTTATCTTTTATTTACCATCCAGATGCAATGGAGAAAAAAATTAAAAAATAAAATTCTAGGCTATATAAAAATATTGCTAACATAACATTTATTCTCCATTTAAACAGCAATGCAGGCACACTGCAGAGGAAATATTTCCATACGGCATGCATAAACACCCTGGTTAGTGATCCCTTAAGAGTTTCTGTGCTGTAATATGTTTGAAGACTGGGGGAATATTTCTATAGCATTTTCCACATTTTTGCATTTTTTCTTATAATTTTTTCACATTTACTTTAAATCATATGCCTCTATTACTACTTTTTTGTGTATAGACTACTCTTAACTACTATCAAAATTGTTGAATATCTTTGATTAATGTGTACTATTTACCTTTGAAGCTAGAAAACTGATTTCTAAGGAGAACCAAAGACATATAAATATAATGTATGCATGTATACCTATGTATATAGGTGTGTATATACATACGTACATATATGCATATATATACACACAGATATACATACATACAGGACATCATGGGATTTTTGCTTGAAAAATAAATTATGACAGACCAAACACTGGTAGGGAGAGATGTGACTGAGGCAGGAAGAGGTTTGCCCAGGGAGAATTGATATCAAATTCAGGAAAAACAAGTAAGGTTGCTTTATTCCCCATCTCCCTTCCATTTTTTTAATATATCTCTGTTAATGTATTTCCCATGGTGTTTCTCAGAAGCTTAATCCCTGGAAATAGTACTAGTAGAAAAAAATATGTCATGGTCAAGAAATATGGGGAAAAGCTACACAGTAATGTTGCTTTCTGTAAGAACATTAGAATATTAAAGGCTCTGAGAAGTTCTGTAATAATAAATCTGTCCAATTTTTCCCGAATCTCTTAATTGCAATGAAGATATTTTTTAAATAATATTAAATAGCACTCATACAACACATTATCCAATCCTTGTCTGTCATTATCACACTTACCTTTCAGACATTAAATTCATAAATGTTCTAATTTTTAATATTTTTCTGAGTTTTCTTCCTATTCTTTTTTTTAGTCTCTGTATCTTTCCCCCATTTCTTATTCCTCCACTTGCTCACACACCTTTAACTGTTTCATTTGTTTACTTAGTCATTAATGTTTATTTAAAACACCTGCACTGTTTGTTGCATTCTGTTCATTTAACGTTTTTCTCATTCCCCTTCATTCCTCTCTTTGTTACTAATTACCTTTTTCAAAATTGGAGCATTTGCATGGACCCTTCCTTCTGTTTCAACTATTTTCCCCCAACTTCACTTCCCAAATTCCTATTTATCCCCTTCCACCACACATACACACATATGCACAGGGTTAGGTATATTCACTATGTGCTACCTTAGTTCTGAGTGTTTTCATTATCACAGCACATTTACGGTAATTGGCCTTGTATTTATCTCTCACACTACACACTCTGAGAGGTAGAAACCATGCCTGTCCTTTCCATTGTTAAATCCTCAGAATCTACCATGATGTACAGAGTATATACACATGTTTAACTGTTAAATTAATGAATGGATAATACTGCTAACACAGCTGTATTCTTCAAAGACTCCTGAATATGTTTACACAAAGAGTATATTATTATAAGTATTTCATTGTTTGAGTGCAGTTGCTGATGCAAAAGCTTATGTTGTTGAGTAGGTTGGTATTTTTCATGATTGAATAGCAATTTGTTTATGGACCATGATTCCATGGAGATAGGTAACAGCACTTTGTCTTTTGAGTTTAACAATTCTTTATAAATACTAATCTGAACCAATCAGTTTTTGAAAAGTGACTTTGTATTGATCAACATACCTAGTCAGAACAGTGAAAACATCCAAAGCTGTTTGGTGAAAAATATATATTTTTTGCTTGTTAATAAAGAATTTCAGACCCCCAAAAATCCCAAACAGAGATACATTTAAAGTCATCTACATTTGAATGAAAAATGTATGGTTGTTAACTATATTATATGCTTGGTTTATTTAAAATAACATTAACATGTTGTAAGGACCAAAAAATTCTATTTACTAAAAGTGGGTTATATGTCATTGCAATACAGCACACTAGAAATTTAAACACGGAAGAATAATATAATGAAAAAGACTTCATGAAATGCATCACTAAATATTAAATATTTATTATGGCCTGATAGATTGAATCATTTGGATTATCAATAATTAATCACTCTGAAAACTTCAAATACTTTGTAAATATCAAAGACTTAATAATTACTTTACAAATCCTAAGTAGCATAAAATCTACAGACTTCATATATCAATGGAAATGAATACAAGTTAAAAAGATGGGTGCTTTAAAATGAATAAACTAAATCTAAAATATTCATATTTTGAAATGTTTGCTTTTATAAAGAAATGAGTGTGATGACAGGAAGGTAAAAATAATACCATCTCTAGACATAAATAGAGCATATGTATGAGCAAAAATGCCAACAGAGCAAACTTACTGCCAATTCCTCTTTTGAAAATATTAAATATGCATCCAACTCACAATTAGTCTGGATAGAGGAGGAAGAAATAATTTACACGAATGAAATTCACAGATTATCACTTCAGCCATTTGTATTAACGCTCTTCTCCAAATATATAAGAAATGTTAGAATTAACCATGTTGAATTTCAACTCCTTTATGTGTTTCTCTTTCAATTGTTATAACCATAATTTTGAGGATTATAATAATAATGATTGATATTGGTTTCACACTTATTGGGTAGACAATGCCCCATACCAAGAACTTTACATATATAATCTCATTTAATTCTCTTAATAATTTATTGGTAGATTTTATTATAGAAAAACTGCACCATAAGGTAATAGGTGAAGTATAAAACTTTCAACTGCATAATATAATGTTATTGCAAGTGTAAGTAAATGACTAGGTTGAGACTGCACAAGATTTTTTTGCTGGGGGGAAGGGGTGAGATGCAGAATGCAGCCATCCTAGTCCCAGCTGTAGCTTGGTATCACATTATAACAGTTGTCAACTCTGGCTTACATATCTCTGTGTGTCTGACAATGATGGTTTGGACTCCTAGGTCATAGGCAGCAGTTCCAGGAATCTTTCAATGCCCATTTGGTCAAATAGATATGAGGCGATTGGGCTGAGAAAATGCTATAGGGACTTGGGGACTCACTCTCCTTCTTCCTCTCACAAAAATAGGCTAGCCTGTCATTCATTCACCTGTCCTTTTGCTCCCATTCGAATCCCATCATGGCTACTCTCCACATGTAGTATGATTAATAGAAGCTAGACAGAGAAGAACTCAATGCTAATTGCATTATCTGAATTTGTATTATCATCAAGTATTACAATTTTATCAAACGTGTTTCAAGGAAATAGGAAACTAAAACTTAAAGAAGTTACATAACTTGCCTAAAATCATTCAGTAAGTAAATAAAAATTGAGAATTAATCCTAGGACTCTTTTCTTTGAAAGTAACAGAGATCAATGCCAGTTAACAAAACACAAAAAGACGAAAACTAATTTATAATAAGGATTGGGGTATTGTCTCTTGACCCTGTAATTCAGAATACAAACAGGAAGAAACTGGAACTAGCTGAGCTGTACCACAGGTGACAAAGAAACGTCCCGATCGTTGCTTCTCTCTACATGTCTGCTTCATTCTACTGTTGTTACAAACCAGCTTTCTTTGCTTCTATTCTTTGTGGCAGAAATAGACATCATCAGCTTCCAAATATTATTTCTTCCCTTTAAGGGATCAGACAGAATAAAGTTAAAATCTTAAGAGAGACCCTTGGACAAAAACAGAGACTCATGTATTGAATAAGAAAGAATTTATTGAGTATCTCTTGGGTTTCAGATATTTTTCTGGGTGCTGGACATTCAAAAATAGACAAAATATGATTCTTGTTCTTGAGGAAGCTATAGTTTAGAGGAAAATGAATTTATATAAGCAAATAAGGTCTACATAACATGGAAAATGCTAAAACTGAAGTGCTTTAAGTGTTTCCTTTCTTCCATACTTCCCCCTACAATCAATATACCTCATAGAGCCTCATAGTTTACAAATCTGACCATGGAATTTCCCACTTTAAACCTCCCATAAACTTCTCATGCACTTTGAATAAAATTCAAACTCATTATCACAGTCTAAACTTTCTACAAGAAATAGCTCTGTTTATCTTTCCAATTTCATCTCCCATTCTATCCCTTGCTCCCTCCACAAGCCAAGCTCATTCCTACAACAGAAGACCTTTACCCTTACTAATCCCTCTGCAAGGAAAATGCCAATCCTAGATCTGGGCTGATATCTTCCTGTAATTCATTTCATGTCAAATGTCATCTCCTCAGAGAGGTCTTCTATAACCAAGATATAAAAAAGTACCCCCTCTTTAGTTATTCTTTATTGTCATGCCCTGTTTTATGTTCTCACAGCACTTATCACTAATGTGTGCACTTGTTTAATGTCTGTGACGCCCAGAGTCAATTCTATGAGCAGGAATCTTGTCTGTTTTCTTCACTACTATGTGTCTCATAGTGTAGAACATCTCCTGGCACATAGCAGGCATCCCACACAATTCTTAGTGGAATGAGGTAATGAATGTGTAGTATGTAGGACAGGCAAAGAAGAGGGGCCTTTGGACAAACACAGAGACTCATGTAAGACTTCCTAGAAGAGCAATTGCCTTCAGTCTTTTATTCTCTATACTCAAAATTTCAGATATTTCTAATCCTTCTTCCAATAATATTGTTTCTAGACCTCACCACAATCCAAATGGCTGTCTTTGACAAATC
>NW_006774345.1:3353061-3375868 GCF_000442215.2 Lipotes vexillifer | reverse complement strand
TCTCCCATTGTGGAGCACAGGCTCCGGACGAGCAGGCTCAGCGGCCATGGCTCACGGGCCCAGCCGCTCCACGGCATGTGGGATCTTCCCAGACCGGGGCACGAACCCGTATCCCCTGCATCGGCAGGCGGACTCCCAACCACTGCGCCACCAGGGAAGCCCCCAAATCCCAGTTTTAAGTCTCTTAAAATATGATTCAAAACTGAATACAGTAATGCCAAAAGAGTCTGTCTAGCACAGAGAATAGTCAGGTATGTACTTTGTATGATTTATTCCTTGCATTCCTATTAGTCCAAACTAAGAACGGGCTAATTTTTAAATAGCATAAACCATCAAAATATCATTAGCTCAAATTCAGGTTACAGTGAATTAAAACTTGCAGTTATCTGGGCTTCCCTGGTGGCGCAGTGGTTGAGAGTCTGCCTGCTGATGCAGGGGACACGGGTTCGTGTCCCAGTCCAGGAAGATCCCACGTGCCGCGGAGCGGCTGGGCCCATGAGCCATGGCTGCTGAGCCTGCGCGTCCAGAGCCTGTGCTCCGCAACGGGAGAGGCCACAACAGTGAGAGGCCCTCATACCGCAAAAAAAAAAAAAAAAAAAAAAAAAAAACTTGCAGTTATCCTGTCACTAGTGGAACAGCAGTTCCCTTGGCTCTTGCCCTCTCAAGGGAGAGAATTCAGTCAAGAGGCATAGAGCAGTTTTAAGTAGCAAGAGTTTTATTAAGCAAAGCAAAATTATGCTCCCAAGAAAGGATGAGAGTGAGCTCTCCAGAAACCAGAAGCAACCCTGCAATGGGGTAGGGTTGTATTTTTTGTTTTTTGGGTTTTTGGGTTTTTTTTTACAATTACAATTAAGGAATGCTTAAAGAAATAACTTTAAGAACCCACTAAGAAATTAGAAACAATTCTAGGTATTTCAAGCATAAAGGGAATTAATACAGAAAAAAAAGGAAGTTTACAAAATAATTGGAAGGGCTCGAAGAAAAAAATCGGGAATAAACAGCTACTAGTTCTTTAGATCACAAAGCAGCAAACTGTAATCAAGAGGTCAGGGAACCACCATACAAGTTCAAAAAGCCACAGTTGCTCTCAACCCCCAAGCCAATGACTGGCAGTGGAACATGGAGTCCAGCTGGATGCTGCAGAAGCACACATCTGCTCAAGCTTTATGCAACTGCCAGAGGAAGAATGGTTTCTGCTTCTTTTTCTTTCCAAGTCTCCATGTGTGCATCTTATTAGAATATAAATTGCATCAAAACTATTGAACCAACGTATTCTAGAAATGTAGTTCCCATACTTTCAGCCCCCTGAGAAAGAGTAGAAAGCATAGAAAAAGAGTGGAAATGAATAACACAACTAACAAAGAGACTGAGAGAGTGTTCAACATCAAGAAATTGCAACGTATTTCTAGAAGACGTAAATCAGATGGAAGGGTTCTGATAAAGTGGAAACTACTGAAGCCCACCCACCTAGAGCCCATGCTCCACAAGAGAAGCAACTGCAGTGAGAAGCCCGTGCACCACAGCCAAGAGTAGCCCCCGCTTGCTGCAACTAGAGAAAGCCTGTGTGCAGCAACGAAGACCCAATGCAGCCAAAAATAAATAAAATAAATAAATTTATATTAAAAAAAAGAAACAAAGTGGAAAAGGCAACAGTCTAGAATATGCAGATAATTGGGCTGCAGTGAATGAGGCAGCCTATTCTTGCAGTGTAATTATGACCAGGCATAGCCTCAGGGTGTACAGGTATAGAAGATAAAGAAAAGGTAAAGGTACAGAAAGAGATTAACTGAAGATCTTCTTATTAACCACTATGCCAATTGCTCCCATCTCTACACTCTCATGCATAGAATCAATAAAAAGCAGTTTAAATTGGCCAAAAATTAATTTGTTTTCTCTTAATACTTGTGTGAAAGTAAATTAGGGGAACTCGCATGTGAGTTAATACCCAGCGCATGTCCCTCATCATATTATTTGTGAGGCAACTGACATTTAGTACCTCAAAAACAACATAGCTATAATATTTTGCAGCTCCTCCTATTGAGAAGTAGAATCTCTTTCCCCATCCCTGGACTGCTCCTTGTGACTTATTTTGACCAACAGAATGTCACAAAAGTAACCCTGTGCAAGCTCTTGAAGCTTCTGTCTTCACCCACTTGGAATCCTCCTACTTCTGTCATCGTGAGAAGCCCAGCATGGAAGACCACATGAAGAAGACTGTCCGGGCTTCCTGCCTGTTCAGCCCTGACTTCTGAGCCTCAGAACTTGAGATCATCAATCCCAGCTGAACTTCCAGCCTAATGAACCCACATGAGTGAGCCCAGGTGAGATGAGGAGAAGAGAATGAGAAGTACTTTATGGCCATGGAATTTAGGGGTGTTTTGTCTATAACAAAGGCTAAATTTAACATTACTCAGACAATCCTCCACTCCCTGCACACTCAATACAATTAAAGTTTATACTATCCACAAACTCACTACTCCTTCCCTCACCTCCTTTATAACTTGTTCAAATACCTGATACTCAAGGAGGTCTTTTCTAACTACCTTATTTTAAATTATAACCACAATCACCACCACCCTCTTATACTCCATCTCTGCTTCTAGGAGACAGAGATTTCTACTTGTGTCATTCCCTACTATTTACTCACTGCCTGCCTTGTACCTGCCACATAGTGGACACTCAGTAAATATGCGTTAAGCCAATTAATGAATGAATTGATAGGATATGAGTAGTAAAATATCAGTTCTAGGAACACTCTCTTTTGAGTGAAAGAGGGATCATTACTTTGGCCCTCTAAAGATGAAAATGCAAATCTAGCATACCCTAAGGGAACAACTGGGAATAAGATTTGCTTTATGACCATAATGTGAATGCTATTTACTGGTTTTCATATTTTAAAATTAACTTATAGATAAGTTATACAAGACAATTATAAAATAAAATGTAAATGTTATTAACCTCAACAACAAAACAATAAAAGCCTCCATAATAGTTATTAGAAAAAGAAGTGGGGAAGGAATAGGGTTATAATAACCCTGTTGTGCATAATGGGAAAAGAAAAATAAAAGCATTGTCTAAAGCCAGTGGAAGAAGAATTGGGTGCTTAATATAGTATTAAATTGCAAAGGTGACTTGTGGGAAAAGTGAAAATAATGACTATCAAAACATGGGAGGATAGCAAAGGCCAGGTTGGAATAGAAGAGGCAAATGCCTGAGTACAGATTAAGTTTCCTTATTTTCCAGAGAGAAGTTAAGTTGCTAGTAAGATAGTGTAAACATATTGTTTCGATTTTCAAATGTAACCACCAGAAGAACCAAAACAGGGACAGTTAAAAGAATTTACCGCTGGGGTATGGGCCTGGAATAGGGGAGGGTACCTGTTGTTTTTCTTATAAGCTCGATGGTAAAATTTAATTTTTCACCATATTCACAATTTTTCTATTTTTAGAAACAGTAATGATAAAATGAGTGAATAAAAATTACCTAAGTATAAAACAAAAATGAAATGTTCATCTTGAGGAAAGTGAAAATCATTGAACTTTTCTAGATATTCTTTATAGACCATAAATAAATCTCCATAGTTTAAAATAAAAGAAAACTCATCTATGAGATACTAAAATTATGTAACATACAGGGGAGTTTGGAAAAATAAGGGTGACAGTGTCAGTCATCATCTTGTTCATGTTTATGGTGCTCACAGATGTCAGAAGAGTAAAGCAATGCAAGGAATCCTGTATAAGTTTCCAGTGTTCTTGCTGACCTGTTTTACCAAGACCCCTCTGTAACTTTGATCTTATAACTCTTTTAAGTTATTTCAATTTGATTTTCTACAAACAGGAATTCAATCTCTGTGAACACAATGAATTTGTAGGTCAGGCAGCAATCAGATCAATTTTTACTTCTAACTTAGAAGTACAAAATGTTTTTTCTGGAATTGTAGGGGAAAAGTAAATGTTTCTACTGGGTCCTATGATATTCAAATTGTCTTATGAACTTTAGAAGAGTTCATCATATTCTCCCCTCCTAAAGTTTTCTTACTGACTTTGCATTTAAAACTACATCCTGAAACTTGGCAGGGCTGTAAATTTATTGAGTGGTTCCATAGACATAAAGAATCTTTTCAAAATCACAGTAATTTTTGAAGTAGATCAGAAGAGAGAAAAGCAGCAAAATTGTATAATCTCTAGTCAAAACATATGATTTAAAATGAAGAAAAATCACAAAATTGATGCACCACTAAATGCAATGTAGTATCCTGAATTGAATTATAGAACAGGGAAAGAATATGAGTGGAAAAACTTGTGAAATCCTAATAAAGTCAGAAGTTTAGTTAGTAGTAACGTACCAGTGTCAACCTGTTAGTTTTGACTAATGAACCGTATTTATATGAAATGTTAACATCAGGAGAAACCGGGTAAAGCAGAAACTGTCTACTATCATTGTCAGTACCTGGGATGGGGAGAGTGAGGCAGGAACTAAGTATTAGTGTGACTTTGTAAAGAAAATATTTGACACAAGAGCAACATGATTAACCTGTTCCATCCAATAGAAGCAAGGAACAAAGAATGTATTGACTTAGCTAGACATTTACACCTGCCCAATTAGTGTCCATTCAGGTTGCTATAACAGATACATACCATAGACTGGGTAGCTTATAAAAAACATAAACTTATTTTTCATAGCTCTGGAGGCTAGGAAGTCCAACATCAAGACCCCTTTAGATTCAGTGTCTGGTGAGAAGCCACCTCCTGGTTCACAGATGGCTGTATTCTTACTGTGTCCCCACATGGTAAAAGGGATGAGGGAGCTCTCTAGGGTTTCTTTTTCAAGGCCACTAATCCCACTCATGAGGGCTCCATCTTCATGTCCTAATCACCAAGTAAATGCACTACCTCCAAATACTATTACACTGGGAATTAAGTTTCAACACATGAATTTGACAGGTACACAAACATTCAATCTATAGCACCCATTTATTATATACAATAAAAACTTGAGAAAACAAAAGCTCTTATGTAGAAACATTCATTATTTTTCCATACATGATAAGCTTCATAAAGCTCTAGGTCATTGGGAACATAGTAGGAATTCAGTTAAATTTTAATAAATAAAGGATAAATAATTTCTCATTAAATATTGCCTTTGTGTTCATGGCATTTTAAAGTTCTAACATATCACAGAGTGAATTGACTAAATGGAATTAGACTGGTTCTGATTCATACAGTCATACTATGGAGACTGAGTTGTTATGCATTATAATTATCAGTAAATTCATATCTAGGTAGGGTGGTATTATTAGGGTTGTTAATGATAACAATGACTATATGCAGAAAAATATTTTGCTATAGTTGTGCAGTTGCTGCTTCCAACATGGGAAGTCAGTAGCAAAAAGAGTCCAGGTAGCTTAAAAACAAACTATCCCTATGATAATAAAGAAATATTAATAGTTTTTAAATATGAAAGGATTTAGCTTTGTACCATACCAATAATTCATTACTTGTGACTGAATATTAACACATCTCTGAAAAGTAACTGTACATGTTATTACCAAAGATAATATATCTATGATTTGATAACTTGTTAAGAAAGCTGATTCTGGATTCTGGGAAAGTTATTTCCCTATTCGGGTTAGACATTCATACACCTAAAGCTACCACATTTAATTTATTATATCTACTTAGACAAATAACAAAATATCTAACTTTGTAATCATTAGAACAGTTTAATTATTCAGAAGATTTTTAACAGTGGAATTTACTTCAATGAGATGGAGATTATGAAATGTTTTAATGGGGTCATTCATTTGAAAGAAAGACTTTCATCTTACAATTAATTTTCTGGTTACCAAAATGTTAAATTAATAAAATGTTCATTTTTTTTTTCATGTAATTACAATGTAACTTTCACAAAGCTCAATGCCTAATGCATTTTCTTTTGCATGGCTTATTTTCTGATTGGAGAAAAAATATAGTTACGTCAGAGAAATTCAAGAAATACGTTGCTCACTGGAGAGTGAGGATCATTCTATGGTTCTTATTTTCTTGACTTAGAGCAAGTCATCTGTCACAATATTTATATTCACTCTTTATCTTACTGCTGTCTTTACATGTGATACTACAAATTAGTTTAAAGTGTTGCTACTACCTGGTATTTCCAAAGTTTGGAACCAAAATTTAATTAACACATAAAGGTTTTGATAAACATTTTAAAATATCTCTTTTCATTTGTTTCTTCTAAGTAGAACAGTATCCTTTTTCTAATATAAATTCTACATTTGGTAAATTACCCCTAGACAACACTACAATTGTTGATTTTTATGAAATAATTCATTTTGATGGTCTACATCTTTATCCACTAAAAATAACACTTAAATAAGGTTCTTCCTAGGTTTTTCTAAATGTAGTAACAGAATGAAGCTCTACTTTAATCACTGGATGGCATAATCATCATTATACACTTAATGGTCCAAAAGTTAAAGAACACATCAGAGTACCTCATTTGTTTAGGAATCTATAAATATCAATATATTATATAGATCCTAAAGACATGTATAGACTTCATTGGAGAAAATTGAGTATAGATTGCCTAGAGAGTTTAAATTACTTCAGCATTGATAAAAGGCAATAAGAATAATTCAAATGCAGGATCCTTATTTAATCCTGAAAATCAAAACTCTTTCAAATAAGAAGATAAAGGTAAAGTATGAATATGAATGTCAAGAGTTTTCAAAGGTTCTTAGGGAAAAAGTAATGAAGAAAATTTTAGAAGTATGGGCCCTGTATTAGTTTCCTAGGGCTGTTGTGACAAATTACTACAAATTGGGTGGCTTAAAAAACAGAAATTTATTTTCTCACAGTTCTGGAGAATAGAAGTCCAAAAGCAATGTGTCATTAGGCCATCCTCCCTCCTAAGGCTATAGAAAGAGTCCTTCCTCAGCTCTTCCTACTTTCTGGTGGTTGCCCTTAATCCTTGGCTGCATCTCTCTAATCTCTGCCTCAGACATGGTCTTCTTCTCCTTGAGTGTATTTGTGCCTGTTTCTCTCTGTCTCTGTCTCTTCTTATAAAAACATCAATGTTTGGATTTAGACCCCCCCAATCCAGTATGATTTTATCTTGATTTGTATGGTAATTATATCTGCAAAGACCCTGTTTGCAAATGAGATCACATTCACAGGTACTGACAATTAGGACTTGAACATATCTTTTTGGACGATAGGATTGAACCCCTGAAGGAAGGAATGTACAGGCCCTGAAGGAAAATTACATTGAAGAGCTTTTTCTTAAGAAAAATGTGGCATAACAAATAGAAATAAATTTAGGTATGAGAACCAGTCTGTTAGGAGTGTTCTTCAGTTGTTTAACTCCAGGGGTGCCATTCACAGAAGCTACAATGGTGCTTCCAGGAGTTGCACAATGCAAAGCCTGTGTCTCAGTTTCAAATCCTTTACAGAAGCAAACTACTGGAATAAATCAAACCAATTATAAGATAATAATGGGGAGTGTTAGGGACTGGAGAACACTGGAGTGCCCTGTCCAAAGGCTCACTGTTACTCAACTCCATCCTACTCTTGCCATGCATGAATGCAGGCCCAGTGCAACTAGGAAATCCATTTTTCTAAGGAGAGATATGAAATTTGGTTTCAATAAAAAATCCCCTCATATTTAAATAATGAAAACTAAGTTCTAAAATGTTGCAACTGTGTAAAGGCTTAAAAAAAAAATCCATCTACAGGACTACTCCAGGTGGTGAGTCACCAATTCGCAATTTCTCTGATTTGGGCCCACCTGACTCAAGTGCATCTCCCTCACATACATGGTTTCTTATGTTCAGAATTCTGACCTTGAAAGGAAAAAATTGTGAAGACTTTAACCCAAATGATCTCATAAACTATACACCTTCAACCTAAGCATAAGTATACTCTAGTGACTTGCTTTTCATTTCCCTGCAAAAATGGAAACAATCAGTAGAGAATTCTCCTAGTGTTGCCAAAAAAACTGCCAACACCTGTCCCTATTTCCCTATTTCCTCTGCCTTCCCTCCTGTTACAATGGATAAATGATTCATGCTCCTCTCTAAGGCCAACACATACATTCACTTGTGTCATCACTCTTTTCAATCACATTCGTTTTTAACTACTCAAAGCATTGCCTTTGCAATGCAATGTTTCTGTCTCTTTTTCTCTCTCTCCTGTGATTCTCACACAGCACAGTTCCTTAGTATTGTTCACATTCAACAGTCTCCACTTCCACTCCTCATTTTCTCACTTGAACACACTCCATGATGATTTTTTCCCCAAAATTCACTGAAAATATCAAAATCCAAGGTCAGCAATGACCTCTACTTTCCCAAGCTTTATCAATTCTCAGGCCTCATTTTACTCAGTCTATCAATACATATAACATAGCTCACACTCCCTTTTTAAACACATTTTCACTTGACTTCTGAAATAAATGTTCAGCCACATCCTTGACTTGCCTGGGGCCCAGGAGTCCTATGGGTAAGAAATTTGAACACAGCCCATAAATGAGGTATAGGTAGGCAAACAACTGTCTAATGGACTGGGGGCCCCAGTGGAAGCTGATTTGGAAAGAGATTAAAAAAGGGGGAGGGCTTCCCTGGTGGCGCAGTGGTTGAGAGTCCACCTGCCGAGGCAGGGGACACGGGTTCATGCCCCGGTCCAGGAAGATCCCACATGCCGCAGAGCAGCTGGGCCCGTGAGCCATGGCCGCTGAGCCTGCGCGTCCGGAGCCTGTGGTCCTCAACAAGAGAGGCCACAACAGTGAGAGGCTCACGAACTGCAAAAAAAAAAAAACAAAAAAACAAAAAAACAAACAAACAAAAAAGTGGGAGCTTCAAAAAGATAAAAAGTACCTGAGTGAAGAAGTCTGGCAAAATGGGTGAGACTGGGCAACAAGGAGTAGAATGCAGAGGGAAGAGTTATTCCAGGTCCACTATGAGGTGCTACTTAGCTGGCCTGACCCAGCCCCTCCTGAAACACTCTCTCCACCCTGCAACCTCAAGAAGGAAGAAGAGAGAGCTCACAGGTAAGGGGGGATTAAGGTATACCTAGAGGCTCAACAGTTCTCCCAAAGGAAAACCCTCTAAGTAAACTGAGCAGGTCTCAAGAAGCTGAAGGAGCTTTATGGTCAAAAGGTCATGGAAGTCAGGGATTTAGAGGAGGTTGGCAACACAAGGGTACCAATACAGGCAGCCAGCATAGGAGAGAAGGCAGCAGCTGCCATAGAGTAGAAAAAGAGTAGAGCAATAGACACTAGAGAGGAATGACAGCAAAAAGGACCAGCTGAGACTCTCATGCACAACTTTTCCAAGGACTCTCAGAGGGAAGAATTGGGGAGAACAATGTTAGTCAGCCTTCCTGTAAGTCTCAAATTATGTCAAAATATTTTTTAAAATTCAAAGATCCCCATAATGCACCTGATTTTTAAGCTCATAAATGTTTTTGATTCCTTTTAAAAATTGTTATGAAAAATAGACTTTCATTTAGAGCGATCGTAATAAAGAGCCTCCCTCCATTTTGGATGTTTGAACACAAAGCTTTCCGGCCTCACCCCTGCCCCTTCCCTCTTGCCCTCATCTGAGAAAGTCAATAAAAAGGCCCAGGTGCTCCTTCTCTTGATGTCAGTGGGAAAGTTCAAAGCTCACAAGCTTGGAGCCCTTCCAGGAACCCTCACTGGGGTTCCTACCCCTAACCCAAGCCATCATCCATCCCTTTGCTCAGGCCATCCCAGACTTGCTTGGGTGCCTGCCCTGTTCTCCCCACAAAGTCTCATTATATGAGTAATAAACCTTTCCATACTGTCTTTGTGCGTGCATGGTGTCCTCAGTCTCCATATCAAAACCAGTTTTGGTTTTGCAGGGATTGATACCATGCCCTCCACAGGCTACAACAAAATAGCAGTATTATGATAGAGGATAATAAAAAGTCCTGTAAGACATAATATCTAGAAAGAACAGGGAAAATACAAAAAAAAAGTTGAAAGAAAAATTTTAAATGAATGGCAGAAAGTGAAATATGAGGGTTAATTTCATCACTTCTCAAGGATAACTTTTTAAGTTGTACCTCATTTATTAGTATTAGTTATAAATAAACCCTTAGAAGTGTTTCCGGTTAGCCATTACAAAGGCAGAAGTAACCCTTCAGAATTCACAGAATATTTTTCAGTCAGATGCCATCAAAGTTCATGATATACATATTTTAAAATATGTAATGAAATGAACACTTTGCAAAGATGTTTTGTTGCCTTAAGAAGCATTTCCGGGCTTCCCTGGTGGTGCAGTGGTTGAGAGTCCGCCTGCCGATACAGGGGACACAGGTTCGTGCCCCGGTCCGGGAGGATCCCGCACGCCACGGAGCGGCTAGTCCCGTGAGCCATGGCCGCTGAGCCTGCACGTCCAGAGCCTGTGCTCCGCAATGGGAGAGGCCACAGCAGTGAGAGGCCCCCGTACCGCAGAAAAAAAAAAAACAAAGAAGCATTTCCCTCTCATCTCCAGCATCTAATTATGTTTCAGGTACTATTCAACACAAAACACTCCAATTTCTGCAAGTGTTCACAGACTTTTTGTAGATGATCACAGTCTATTCATACCAGCAGACAATTGTTGAAGAAATCTTGCTATCCCTTTGAATGGTAGAGTAAGCATGAAAAAAAGAGCAAATCTGATTAAAGGCTCCTTGCCTAAGGAAAAAAAGAAATTCATTGACAAATCCTTAGGGATCATTGATTTGTAGGTGAAAAACAAAAAAAGAAAAAAAAGAAGAAAGAAAATAAGAAGGCAAAAGAAAATTAAAGCCTGAAAACAGATGTTGGACATTGTTTGCAAGTAGAAAGTACTTGTTCCTATTCAGAAAATCAACCTCTTGGGGCTAAAATGTCACTGGTTTTGGATGAATTCTTAGGCCAAAAATCCAGCATTCTGCTTGCCATGAGCTACATTCTGAATTTTATTGACTATTTTAAAATTCTGACATGGTTTTCAACTTTAATTATTTAAATGTTAAAATTGATGTCTGAATAAATAGCAGGATAAAATTCACTTTTTAACCTTTGCAACTGAGTTCAGATTTGGTAAAATATGAATTCTAGGGCAAACCAGTTTTAAAAGTCCTTTAACAATAGTCCATTAGTTAAAAGCATCTTTAAGGCTGTGGCAAGATATTACACTGTCTTGCAGACATAAAGTAAGAGACATAATTCACCTTCCACAGAATTTTTATTTTGCACAAGTGGAGAATTCTAAGAACTAGTGGGCTTGTATAAGGTGGCATTTCACTAATACTAAAGCACTAAAAGTATTTATGCTACCTTACTTTGGTCATGACTTGGGCACTTAAGTACCTTATATTTAATTAGGATAATTTATACTAATATCGTATCCCTTTCACACATGATGCCTTTATTGATAAGAAATCTCTTTACTTCCCAGAAGTTCTCAGAGAATAGCAATGAGCAGATGCTTTACCCATGATGGGCAAGTGCCTAGGTTAGTGTTTTGAAAGCAAACAGTAATAACACATAATAGATAAGATGCTAACAAGTGAAAAATAAGATGGTCAATTGGTTAAAGACTGCACTCCATTAATACCCTTGAATAACCAGTTCACTTTATGGTATTTTGATAAATGCAGCTGTTGGAACATCCTCTATAAAGCTTCCCTCTGGATTTTTTCTCACTTGAAGAGGAATACATAAAGGCTTTGGGGATTAGACAAAAAGCTATTTCAGCTCTCTCTTTTCCCTGCCTCAGTAAATCACTCTCCGTAATTGTGTTGGCAAAACAAAATTGTAGTTGTGGGAATTAAGAAAAGGGAGTATAGGGATTTACAAAGGACTAAGACTAAGACTTTTCTGTCTCTGAACAACCTTTGATAGAAGCAGAAGTTTGCTTGCCATCTCCATCAGACAGACACGGCAAAGAAGAAAGGATTAAAGAGAAAATCAGGAAGCTACTACAGAAAAATCTGTTGTTTCAGAGTTTAATTCTTCTTGACCACACAGAAGCATTTCTGGGGTTTTTTGTTTGTTTTTCACTTCAACCACAGAAGCAAGATTAATACGCTTTTCTAGGATTCTGAAAGAGAATAGCAGACTAAAGAGAATGACAGTACAATCTATGGGATGGGGTCATACCCAAAAGAGGTCAGGGTGTGGTCGTTACTGGCTATAAAGCTTGACTGGTGATATGGACATTTGTTGGTAGTCTTACCAGAAATCTTTCCTTCCTGCCACTTCCCAAATTATTAAAAGAAGTGAAGGAAACCCAGGAAAATGGACTCCAAACCTAGTACCAGGTTGAAAAAGAAGCTCATTTCCTCCTATTAGGCAAAGGATTTAGTCCAGGGGTAAGCATATGACCAAACCAGTGTATCAAGGAGTTATTCTCTTCAACTCTGATCCAGGAATTCTGGATCCAAATCTGTCTCTTGTCTGATGGACATTAAAAAAAAAAAAAAAGACATTCGTAGTTCTGGTAGCTGTTGGCAACCATTTCAAGATGGTGAGGGAACAATTACTGAGGAAATGTTGTGATGCCCAGGGCTAGGCTGAGAGAAAGAAATTGGTTTTTCGTGATACCCCAAACCTACTCTACCTCTGATCTTTTCACTTAGATGACTCAATAAATTTGCATTATTGGTTAAGTATATTTGAGGTAGGTTTTCTGCTATTGCCACAGAAGAATAGTGAGACTGGCAACAAAACAACTTTAGTCAAGTTTGTTAAAAATATTTTTTAATTTATTCAGCATTTATTTAAAATACATACCAAACCCTGTGTTAAGTCCAGAAGGTACATGCTGTGGTAAACAAGACAAGCATGGTCTTTACCCTCCCAGAATTTAGAACCCAGTGAAGTATTTAGAGAATAGGCAAGATAACATGGTAAGTGTCATGAGGAGGGAAGCATAGAGTACTGTGGGAATAATCATAAGCCACAACATAGTGGACATTTGTATTTTTTTTTTTTTTTGCGATATGCGGGCCTCTCACTGTTGTGGCCTCTCCCACCGCGGGGCACAGGCTCCGGACGCGCAGGCCCAGCGGCCATGGCTCACGCGGCACGTGGGATCCTCCCAGACCGGGGCACGAACCCGCGTCCCCTGCATCGGCAGGCGGACCCTCAACCACTGCGCCACCGGGGAAGCCCCTGGACATTTGTATTTTTGAGGACCCTTGCTTTATTCTCCCTTCCTAGAGCTCCTGGATTTCCTTTTGGAGAATTACCTTTCCGTTGAGTATTGATAGAATCATAAATTCATATGCCTGACAACCTACAGAAATGAAAACGTTCAAGTTCTTTTTTTTTCACAGCCCAGTTAATTCAGGGCACAGGTATATTAGCTTAACTCAGTAATCGGTTGCTTTTTTTCCAGAGCACACACCTTGAGTGAGTATTACAAATATAGAAGAAACTATTGGAATTCAGTATTCATCCCCACTGAAGCAGCCAAAGCAAATGGTTGCTGTTATAAGATAGTTGCTGAGCTTCCTGCTTCTATAGCCTCCAACACTTTTCCCCTAATTATCAGTTCTGAGAGCCTTCATCGTCATCCTATAAATTCTGTTGTGCTTCTATTAGCTGAAAGTTGTTGTTGCTTGTGATTGAGCAGCCCTAACCTGTACTTTGGGCGTCAAGGAAGACTCCTGGTGGAAGTGACAACTAGGTTGATATCTTTTTCTTGTATGTCCATGAATGCAGTTTATTAAAGGAGGGGTTTGCCTAAGATTAGTTTCGGAGGAAGATAGGTAGCAAAAGGTGAAACTGTAACTTTGAGAGCTTAAGGAAAAAGAAAGAAGCAAAGAGAAACAAGGCTATGCACAGAGCAAAGTAGTACAATATATACAGAAAGCAGAGACAACAGGAATAGTAAAATTGTTATGGCATGGTCTTGAGATAATAAACTGTGAGAAAATGCAAAGGAATTTAGAGAGCTCCTGAGTTCAACCAAGGGGAAACAGCATATTTCATAAGTAAGAGGCAGAGCAAATGGTGCAGAATAAAAGGGAAGTGTAAACTCTGTCATTGGCTATAGCCATCCGTGGTAAGAAGAGTTTTCTAATCCATTTGTAAAGGATTCATGATTAATTAAGAGCACTCTCGTTAGTCAACTGGCACAAGTAGTATATGTACATGGGCATATCTTACCTATGGTTAATTTGTAATAAATGGATATTGATGAATATTTAAATAAATCTGCAAATAGCTAACCCATAGTTCCTTTGGCAGTCTTCTCAAGAAGTGTATTCTCTTATGTTTCAGAGATAACACTGTGGTATTGGGGCTGAATATATCTGAAATTTGGATCCAAATGACCAGCTGGTTATGGTTTAGTGCCAGTGTTAAAATAATTATGTTTTATTGATTTCTCCAGGTCACCTGTCACGGTTGACATGCAACTGGCATACGTAACCTAACAGTAGCTCCACCTCTTGTCTCTCACCACCTCCAGTAAATTCTATACAGTCAAGTCAAAGCTACCTGGCTTTTATACTATAATAAATAGAATCATAACTGTTCATCTGAGGAATTAAAATTTCCCTGGCACTGAATTGTAGGAGCAATTTGTATTAAGAACTCTTATGTAAGAGCCATGGACTATGTCTTCAAATAAAATTTTGTTTTTAAAAAACTTTAGGAAAGGAACCTTTTTCTTTTATTTTAAACATCTTTATTGGAGTATAATTGCTTTACAATGGTGTGTTAGTTTCTGCTTTATAACAAAGTGAATCAGTTATACATATACATATGTCCCCATATCTCTTCCCTCTTGCGTCTCCCTCCCTCCCACCCTCCCTATCCCACCCCTCTAGGTGGTCACAAAGCACCGAGCTGATCTCCCTATGCTATGCAGCTGCTTCCCACTAGCTAGCTATTTTACATTTGGTAGTGTATATATGTACATGCCACTCTCTCCCTTTGACCCAGCTTACCCTTCCCCCTTACCGTATCCTCAAGTCCATTCTCTGCTAGGTCTGTGTCATTATTCTTATCTTGCGCCTAGTTTCTTCATGACCTTTTTTTTTTTTTTAGATTCCATATATATGTGTTAGCATACGGTATTTGTTTTTCTGTTTCTGACTTACTTACTTCACTCTGTACGACAGACTCTAGGTCCATCCACCTCACTACAAATAACTCAATTTCATTTCTTTTTATGGCTGAATAATATTCCATTGTATATAAGTGCCACATCTTCTTTATCCATTCACCTGTTGATGGACACTTAGGTTGCTTCCATGTGCTGGCTATTGTAAATAGAGGTGCAATGAACATTTTGATACATGACTCTGTTTGAATTATGGTTTTCTCAGGTTATATGCCCAGTAGTGGGATTGCTGGGTCATATGGTAGTTCTATTTTTAGTTTTTTAAGGAACCTCCATACTGTTCTCCATAGTGGCTGTATCAATTTACATTCCCACCAACAGTGCAAGAGGGGTCCATTTTCTCCACACCCTCTCCAGCAATTATTGTTTGTACATTTTTTGATGATGGCCATTCTGACCAGTGTGAGATGATATCTCATTATAGTTTTGATTTGCATTTCTCTAATGATTAATAATGTTGAGCATTCTTTCATGTGTTTGTTGGCAATCTGTATATCTTCTTTGGAGAAATGTCTGTTTAAGTCTTCTGCGCATTTTTTGATTGGGTTGTTTGTTTTTCTGATATTGAGCTGCATGAGCTGCTTATAATTTTGGAGATTAATCCTTTGTCAGTTGCTTCCTTTGCAAATATTTTCTCCCATTCTGAGGGTTTTCTTCTCGTCTTGTTTATAGTTCCCTTTGCTGTGCAAAAGCTTTGAAGTTTCATTAGGTCCCATTTGTTTATTTTTGTTTTTATTTCCATTTCTCTACGAGGTGGGTCAAAAAGCATCTTGCTATGATTTATGTCATAGACTGTTCTGCCTATGTTTTCCTCTAAGAGTTTGATAGTGTCTGGCCTTACATTTAGGTCTTTAATCCATTTTGAGTTTATTTTTGTGTATGGTGTAAGGGAGTGTTCTAATTTCATACTTTAACATGTAGCTGTCCAGTTTTCCCAGCACCTCTTATTGAAGATGCTGTCTTCAGTATTGTATATTCTTGTCTCCTTTATCAAAGATTAGGTGACCATATGTACGTGGGTTTATCTCTGGGCTTTCTAGACTATTCCATTGATCAATATTTCTGTTTTTGTGCCAGTACCATACTGTCTTGATTATTGTCGCTTTGTAATATAGTGTGAAGTCAGGGAGCCTGATTCCTCCAGCTCCGTTTTTCTTTCTCAAGATTGCTTTGGCTATTCGGGGTCTTTTGTGTTTCCATACAAATTGTGAAATTTTTTGTTCTAGTTCTGTGAAAAATGCCGTGGGTAGTTTGATAAGGGTTGCATTGAATCTGTAGATTGCTTTGGGTAGTAGAGTCATTTTCTCAAGGTTGATTCTTCCAATCCAAGAATATGGTATATCTCTCCATCTATTTGTATCATCTTTAATTTCTTTCATCAGTGTCTTATAATTTTCTTCATACAGGTCTTTCGTCTCCTTAGGTAGGTTTATTCTTAGATATTTTATTCTATTTGTTGCCGTGTTAAGTGGGAGTGTTTTCTTAATTTCTGTTTCAGATTTTTCATCATTAGTATATAGGAATGCAAGAGATTTCTATACATTAATTTTGTATCCTGCTACTTTACCAAATTAATTGATTAGCTCTAGTAGTTTTCTGGTAGCATCTTTAGGATTCTCTATGTATAGTATCATGTCATCTGCAAACAGTGACAGCTTTACTTCTTCTTTTCCAAATTGATTCCTTTTATCTTTTTCTTCTCTGATTGCTGTGGCTAAAACTTCCAAAACTATGTTGAATAAGAGTGGTGAGAGTGGGCAACCTTGTCTTGTTCCTGATCTTAGGTGAAATGGTTTCAGTTTTTCACCATTGAGGACAGTGTTGGCTGTGGGTTTCTCATATATGGCCTTTATTATATTGAGGAAAGTTCCCTCTATGCCTACTTTCTGGAGGATTTTTATCATAAATGGGTGTTGAATTTTTTCAAAAGGTTTCTCTGCATCTATTGAGATGATCATATGGTTTTTCTCCTTCAGTTTCTTAATACGGTGTATCACATTGACTGATTTGCGTACATTGTAGAATCCTTGCATTCCTGGGATAAACCCCACTTGATCATGGTGTATGATCCTTTTAATGTGCTGTTGGATTCTGTTTGCTAGTATTTTGTTGCAGATATTTGCGTCTATATTCATCAGTGATATTGGCCTGCAGTTTTCTTTCTTAGTGACATCTTTGTCTGGTTTTGGTATCAGGGTGATGGTGGCCTCAAGAGTGAGTTTGAGAGTGTTCCTCCCTCTGCTATATTTTGGAAGAGTTTGAGAAGAATAGGTGTTTGCTCTTCTCTAAATGTTTGATAGAATTCGCCTGTGAAGCCATCTGGTCCTGGGCTTTTGTTTGTTGGAAGATATTTAATCAGTTTCAATTTCAGTGCTTGTGATTTGTCTGTTCATATTTTCTATTTCTTCCTGGTTCAGTCTTGGAAGGTTGTGCATTTTTAAGAATTTGTCCATTTCTTCCAGGTTGTCCATTTTATTGGCATAGAGTTGCTTGTGGTAATCTCTCATGATCTTTAGTATTTCTGCAGTGTCAGTTGTTACTTCTCCTTTTTCATTTCTAATTCTACTGATTTGAGTCTTCTCCCTTTTTCTCTTGATGAGTCTGGCTAATGGTTTATCAATTTTGTATATCTTCTCAAAGAACCAGCTTTTTGTTTTATTGATCTTTGCTATCGTTTCCTTCCTTTCTTTTTCATTTATTTCTGATCTGACCTTTATGATTTCTTTCCTTCTGGTAATTATGGGGTTTTTTTTGTTCTTCTTTCTCTAATTGCTTTAGGTGTAAGGTTAGGGTGTTTATTTGAGATGTTTCTTGTTTCTTAAGGTAGGATTGTATTGCTCTAAACTTCACTCTTCGAACTGCTTTTGCTGCATCCCATTGGTTTTGGGTCGTCGTGTTTTCATTGTCATTTGTGTCTAGGTATTTTTTGATTTCCTCTTTGATTTCTTCAGTGATCTCTTAGTTATTAAGTAGTGTATTGTTTAGCCTCCATGTGTTTGTATTTTTTACAGATTTTTTTCTGTAATGGATTTCTAGTCTCATAGCTTTGTGGTCGTAAAAGATACTTGATATGATTTCAATTTTCTTAAATTTACAAAGGCTTGATTTGTGACCCAAGATATGATTTATCCTGGAGAATGTTCCATGATCACTTGAGAAGGATGTGTATTCTGTTGTTTTTAGATGGAATGTCCTATAAATATCAATTAAGTCCATCTTGTTTAACGTATCTTTTAAAGCTTGTGTTTCTTTATTTATTTTCATTTTGGATGATGTGTCCATTGGTGAAAGTGGGGTGTCCAAGTCCCCTACTATGATTGTGTTCTCGATTTCCCCTTTTATGGTTGTTAGTATTTGCCTTATGTACTGAGGTGCTCCTATGTTGGGTGCATAAATATTTACAATTGTTATATCTTCTTCTTGGATTGATCCCTTGATCATTATGTGGTATCCTTCTTTGTCTCTTGTAATAGTCTTTGTTTTAAAGTCTATTTTGTCTGATATGAGAATTGCTACTCTAGCTTTCTTTTGATTTCCATTTTCATGGAATATCTTTTTCCATCCTCTCACTTTCAGTCTGTATGTGTCCCTAGGTCTGAAGTGGGTCTCTTGTAGACAACATATGTATGGGTCTTGTTTTTGTATCCATTCATCCAGTCTATGTCTTTTGGTTGGAGCATTTAATCCACTTACATTTAAGGTAATTATCAATATGTATGTTCCTATTACCATTTTCTTAATTGTTTGGGGTTTGTTATTATAGGTTTTTTCCTTATCTTGTGTTTCCTACCTAGAGAAGTTCCTTTAGCATTTGTTGTGGAGCTGGTTTGGTGGTGCTGAATTCTCTTAACTTTTGCTTGTCTGTATAGGTTTCAATTTCTCCGTCAAAACTGAATGAGATCCTTGCTGGATAGAATAATCTTGGTTGTAGGTTTTTCCTTTTCATTGCTTTAAATATGTCCTGCCACTCTCTTCTGGCTTGCAGAGTTTCTGCTGAAGGATCAGCTGTTAACCTTATGGGGATTCCCTTGTGTGTTATTTGTTGTTTTTCCCTTGCTGCTTTTAATATTTGTTCTTTGAATTTAATTTTTGATAGTTTGATTAATATGTGTCTTGGCATGTTTCTCCTTGGGTTTATCCTGTATGGGACTCTCTGCACTTCCTAGACTTGATTGACTATTTCCTTTCCCATATCAGGGAAGTTTTCAACTATAATCTCTTCAAATATTTTCTCAGTCCCTTTCTTTTTCTCTTTTTCTTTTGGGACCCCTAAAATTCAAATGTTGGTGAGTTTAATGTTGTCCCAGAGGTCTCTGAGACTGTCCTCAATTCTTTTCATTCTTTTTTATTTATTCTGCTCTACAGTAGTTATTTCCACTATTTTATCTTCCAGGTCACTTATCCGTTCTTCTGCCTCAGTTATTCTGCTATTGATACCTTCTAGAGAATTTTTAATTTGATTTATTGTGTTGTTCATCGTTGTTTGTTTGCTCTTTAGTTTTTCTAGGTCGTTGTTAAACATTTCTTGTATTTTCTCCATTCTATTTCCAAGATTTTGGATCATCTTTACTATCATTATTCTGAATTCTTTTTCAGGTAGACTGCCTATTTCCTCTTCATTAGTTTGGTCTGGTGGGTTTTTGCCTTGCTCTTTCGTCTACTGTGTGTTTCTCTGTCTTCTCATTTTGCTTAAGTTACTGTGTTTGGGGTCTCCTTTTTGCTGGCTGCAGGTTCGTAATTCCTGATGTTTTTGGTGTCTGTCCCCAGTGGCTAAGGTTGGTTCAGTGGGTTGTGTAGGCTCCCTGATGGAGGGGACTAGTGCCTGGGTTCTGGTGGATGAGCCTGGATCTTGTCTTTCTGGTGGGCAGGTCCACCTCTGGTGGTGTGTTTTGGGGTGTCTGTGGCCTCATTATGATTTTAGGCACCCTCTCTGCTAATGGATGGGGTTGTGTTCCTGTCTTGCTAGTTGTTTGGCATAGGGTGTCCAGCACTGTAGCTTGCTGGTCGTTGAGTGGAGCTGGGTCTTGGCGTTGAAATGGAGATCTCTGGGAGGTTTTTTCCATTTGATATTACATGGAGCTGGGAGGTCTCTTGTGGACCAGTGTCCTGAACTTTTCTCTCCCACCTCAGAGGCACAGCCCTGACACCTGGCTGGGGCACAAAGAGCCTGTCCTCCACACGGCTCAGAATAAAAGGGAGAAAAAAAAGAAAAAAAGGAAGAAGAAGATATAATAAAATAAAATAAAGTAAAATAAAATACAATAAAGTTATCAAAATAAAAAAGAATTATTTAAAAAATGTTTTTAAGTAATAAAAAAATAAAAAGAAAGAAAGAAGAGAGCAACCAAACCAAAAAAAATGTCCACCAATGACAACAGGTGCTAAAAACTATACTTTAAAAAAATACAAAAAATACAGACAGAACTCTAGGACAAATGGTAAAAGCAAAGCTATACAGGTAAAATCACACAGAGAAGCATACACATACACACTCACAAAAAGAGAAAAAGGGAAGAAAATATACATATCATTGCTCCCAAAGTCCACCTCCTCAATTTGGGATGATTCGTTGTCTATTCAGGTATTCCACAGATGCAGGGTACATCAAGTTGATTGTGGAGATTTAATCCGCTGTTCCTGAGGCTGCTGGGAGAGATTTCCCTTTCTCTTCTTTGTCGCACATCTCCTGGGGTTCAGCTTTGGGTTTGGACCCACCTCTGCGTGTAGGTCTCCTGAGGGCGTCTGTTCTTCGCTCAGAGAGGACTGGGTTAAAGGAGCAGCTGATTTGGGGGCTCTGGCTCACTCAGGCCGGGGGTAGGGAGGGGTACGGATGCAGGGCAAGCCTACGGCAGCAGAGGCCAGCATGACGTTGCACCAGCCTGAGACGCACGTGTGTTCTCCCTGGGAAGTTGTCCCTGGATCCCGGGACCCTGTCAGTGGCGGGCTGCACAGACTCCTGGGAGGCGAGGTGTGGATAGTGACCTGTCCTCGCTCACAGGCTTCTTGGTGGCGGCAGCAGCAGCCTTAGCGTCTCATGCCCGTCTCTGGGGTCCGTGCTGATAGCCGCAGCTCGCGCCAGTCTCTGGAGCTCCTTTAAGCGGTGCTTTTAATCCCCTCTCCTTGCGCACCAGGAAACAGAGGCAAGAAAAAGTCACTTGCCTCTTTGGCAGCTCCAGACTTTTTCCCGGCCTCCCTCCCGGCTAGCCGTGGCGCACTAGCCCGCTTCAGGCTGTGTTCACGCAGCCAACCCCGGTCCTCTCCCTGGAATCTAAGTTCCGAAGCCTGAGCCTCAGCTCCCAGCCCCGCCCGCCCCGGCGGGTGAGCTGACAAGCTTCTGGGGCTGGTGAGTGCTGGTCGGCCCTGATCCTCTGTGCGGGAATCTCTCCGCTTTGCCCTCCGCGGCTTCGAAGCTTCCCCCTCCGCCACCCGCAGTCTCCGCCCGCGAAGGGCCTTCCTAGTGTGTGGAAACGTTTCCTCCTTCACAGCTCCTTCCCACTGGTGCAGGTCCCGTCCCTATTCTTTTGTCTCTGTTTACTCTTTTGCCCTACCCAGGTACGTGGGGAGTTTCTTGCCTTTTGGGTGGTCTGAGGTCTTCTGCCAGTGTTCAGTAGTTGTTCTGTAGGAGTTGTTCTGCATGTAGATGTATTTCTGATGTATTTGTGGGGAGGAAGGTGATCTCTACGTCTTACTCTTCCGCCATCGTGAAGCTCCCCTGAACCTTTCTCTTGTGGACATTTATATGTCATATTTGAGTGAGAGGGGTTTTTTGGTGATGTTTTGTAATGTAAACTCCTTTTATATGTTCTAGTTTCTCTCATTCAAATCCCTTATCATTTACTGAGGATGTAATTTGTGCAAAGGCATTATGCCAGATGTTAAATCACAGTAGTTCTCTTATGTCAATCATCAACATGGTGAAAGCTAACTTTTTTTAAAAGTAATCTTGGAAGGCTTTAGAATATAGCTTACCTTTATAAATAAGCTCTTACCTTTAAGCAGCTCACAATCTAGTTATGAAAATATACTACATACTCTCATAATCAGATTATGGGGAAATTGTGGTAAATGCTATAACAGAATTACAACTGAACCCCCAAGCTTGTGATCCTTCATATTATGGATTTTTATTGACTTCCTGAAACAGTGTTCTATGACAGGGGTTCTTGATCTGGGGTCCATTAAATTCAAAGAGGTCCATGGATAGAAGGAACTTGGTAGACTAAGGTGGGAAAAATAATTATATCTTTGTTTTCATTAATTTCTAAGTGAAATTTGTAATTTTCTGCATTTATTAATAATAAATCCACAGTAGTATTAGCAATGTCTGAAATCATAAGAGAGATCTTAAAATATAGTTTACTCTTATCACTACTTCAAAGTTACAGTAATTATTATTATATAATGTGCTACTAAAAAACAAAAATATTATACATAATAGTTTTGTGTTTTACTAACTACATGCCAATATAGACTTTTTATTTTGCAATTATTCTGAGGTGTCAAAAAATGGTTGAGGGCTTCCCTGGTGGCGCAGTGGTTGAGAGTCCGCCTGCCGATGCAGGGGACATGGGTTCGTGTCCCGGTCCGGGAAGATCCCACATGCCGCGGAGCGGCTGGGCCCGTGAGCCATGGCCGCTGAGCCTGCGCGTCCGGAGCCTGTGCTCCGCAACGGGAGAGGCCACA
>NW_006774345.1:3347712-3352959 GCF_000442215.2 Lipotes vexillifer | reverse complement strand
CCACAAAACGGGGAGGCCCCCCGCTCACAAAAAAAAAAAAAAAAAAAAAAAAAAAATGGCTGAGAACCTCTAACCTCTGCTCTCTGACGGAAAGCCACAGAGATAAAAAGGATGTTACTAATCATTTAATCCGTCTTCTTCATTTTATAATTGAAAAACAAAATGTAGTGAATACCGTAGTTGACTCACTAATATTCTCCTCCCAATAAGAAGTAAAAGTGCAGTTTTTACAATTGACCTTAAATCAAGGGTAAAGTCTGATTACTTAAAGGAAAACTATCCCTCCTATAAGTGATTCCTCTGTAATGGGCTAGTATCCACTTCAGTGGAGAGGAATGCTAGAGTTTTCTGGGAAAATTCTACTTTATTCCTTAAATAAGAAAACTGGGATTCTATTCTCTTTCTTAAGTGAGTGTGGAGAAAAGTCACCTTGTTTTGGCTGGCAACCATCTTTCAATTAAGATAGGAGCCATCCTTAAGACAAACATACATACAAAAAGGGGTAGAACCAATAGAAAAGAGAAAAAAGGAATCTGATCCCTGAACAAACTGAGACTGGTGCTAACCCTACTCCACTTTTTAATACCTAGTTATGAGTGAACAGATTCTATATTGTTTTTAATCTAGTATGAGCTGGTTTTCAATTTATGACAAAACTGATTTAGCATTTTTCCACCTGCATTTTTAAATTCAGTATTAGCGTAGCACTTACTGTATGCCAGATACTTCCCTAAGCAACTTACTTATACTGAATTCTATCTTCTTCACAAAAACCCTATTAATAGCCCCATTTCTACAGATGAAGAAATCAAGGTAGAGAGCAATCAAGTCAGTTGCCCAAAGTGGTCCAGTCAGTAATGAATGGAATTCATCTCTGAAACTTCCAAAGACTTGGGATTCACAATGGATATGGCAGCTCCCTGCTGCCCATCCAAGACAGCCCTGTAGCTGGAATAAAATAGTATTATAGTATGTATGAAATAACAATAATAAGATTAATATGAATTTTCTCTCAAGGAACTTATTATTATGTTCTATAGAACCATGGGGGATATTTAGTTATATCTATTTTACTTATGCATTTAAATCCCCTGAGAGGAGATGTAATTCAAAGTAAAAAAAAAATTCAAAAACTTAAAACTACACTAACTTAAAATGTGATAAATGGTTTTACATAGTTACAACATCAACATTCCCACAGGAATTGCTATTTTATGACTCGGGAACACCTGTGTATGAAGTAAACTAGGAAACTCCATTCTGGGAAGGGAGGGGCTTCACTAAATTAGGTTTAATTTTGGTGTAAATTTAGTAGCAAAGGAGAAAGAATGAGTCAACACCAAGCAGTGGCCACCTCCAGAATGATAACGTGGTGGGCCCAAGAGGTTGTCAGCACAGGCGAATGCATGAAACGATTCTGGGAAGTGAGCTGTGGGAAAACAGAAAATCAACTGCTGAGCCAGGGACAAGCCAGCAGAGCTCAGTTCTGCATAAATTCTAGCAACAGTAAGTAATTAATAAAGCCGGTAGGTACATATATACAATGGAATATTACTCAGCCATAAGAAGGAACAAAACTGGGTCCTTTGTAGAGACGTGGATGGACCGAGAGTCTGAGTGAAGTAAGTCAGAAAGAGAAAAACCGACATCGTACATTAACGCATTATGTGAAATCTAGAAAAATGGTACAGATGAACCTATTTGCAGGGCAAGAATAGAGATTCAGACATAGAGAATGGAGGTGTGGACACAGGGGAGTAAAGGGGAGGGTGGGATGAATTGGGAGATTGGGATTGACGTATATACACTACCATATATGTAAAATAGATAGCTAGTGGGAACCTGCTGTATAGCGCAGGGAGCTCAGCTCAGTGCTCTGTGGGGACCTACATGGGTGGGATGGGGTGGGGGTGGGAGGGAGGTCCAAGAGGGAGGGGATATAGGTACACATATAGCTGATTCACTTTGTTGTATGGCAGAAACCAACACAACATTTTAAAGCAACTGTACCCCAATTAAAAAAAAAAAGCCAGTAGGTGTGCAATAGTGAATAGTATGTAACCATTTTAAGCCAGTGTTTCCAAACGTGTTAAATCACAAGAGTTGCAAAGAGTATTGGTTAAAGTAATAGATTCATGGATCTTCCTCCATAGAGCTTCACAGTGGCTATCAGATAGAAACAAATATTTGCATTTTAAACAACCATAATGATGAGTCTTGAAATCTGGAAGATTTAGGAACCACTGACTTTAGACTAATTAAACCAAAGTTTATGGTCATAACTATAAAACAGGGATGCAATACAAGTCAGTTTAGTAGAGATTTGTGCACATTCTTTTTAGTTTAGAAATGTGTATGATGTACATTCATGAGCTATTTGTTGACTACATACTACATGCTAGCCATGGTGCTGTAAGTGGAAATTTGTGATGAACAAGTTGCGGCTTCTTTTGTTGACTAAGCACTTCCAGAAGAAGAGATACACAGTCAGTAGGCAATTATAATACACTTTGATAAATTCTATGTTAGAGTTAAGTATACAGTTTTGCAGTAGCAAATAGAAGCTTGTGACCTAAATTTAGGAAGCCATACCTAAATTGAAAGTTGAAAGGCAAATGGAGAATAAATGGAACATGTGCAAAGACTGAAGGTCTTCCATGGCTGACATGAGGTGGGGGCAAAGTACTCAGAAGTAGGCAGGAGAAGTACATAGGAAATAGATAATGAAGGGTCTTCAGAAGATATATAGAGTCACTGGAGAGATTTAAGCAAGGCAGTGACATAATCAGATTTGTGTCTTGGAACAGTGACTGCAGAGTAAACAATGAATTAGAGTAGGACCAACCTCACAGAGGTTAATTAGGAAGCTGGGGCACTAATTCAGCCTTTGATGATAGTCACCTATTGTATTAATTTTCTTTTGCTACATAATAACATCACAAACTTTGTAGCTTAAAATAATACGTGTCTGTTTCTGTGGATTAGGAGTTCCATGGCTTCCCTGGCTCAAGGTTTTATAGGTTTACGAAGTGTCAGTCAGGGCTGTGTTCTCAATTGGAGACTAGGGAAGGATCTGCTTCCGGACTTTCATGGTTTTTGGCAATCTTAAGTTCCTTGTGGTTGTAGAACTAAGATCTTCAGTTTTTACTGACTCTTGCCAGGGGCCATCCTCATTCTCAGAAGCTACCAGCAGTTCTTTGCCATGTGGAGGTCCCCAACATGGCTTGGGTGGTAGAGGCATCTTAAGATCTGTCCACCACATCTGAATTTTTAAAAAGTCATTAGGATTGGAAAGAAGTGGATAAATTTGAGCTATGTTAGATTATTTTAAATAAGAGATTACATTGTTTACATCAATTACAATTGAGCCACTCATGAACCTGTATTACATTCATTAAATGTAAAAATAGAAATATCTGCAACTTCTCTTTTGGAGGGATAATTTACTCTATTAGATGCAAGTGCTGGGTTTATAGAATAATTGTTTTCACTACCATGCAATGATTATAAATTGTTTGCTCTAAGTAGAGAAATAGACTGGGGAGGAAAATTCTCCCCTAAGGACAGTGAGTTTGAAGACATTCTTTAATAACCAAGAAAAGGTGCCCAAGAATGATGTGCTTTTCCAGCAACACTAACAGCAGGCATTAGTCACAGTCTTGGCACATGAGCAGATGCTAGAGTCCTGGAACTTCACTTGCAAGTAGTTAAGACCAAGCACATCATTTCGACATGTCACAGTTATTTGACATTTCAGGAAAGAGATTACCAATTAGTTTAAGTAATCTAGCCAAAACCTTAGGAAATTTTTCCAAATTATTTCCACCTTGTAGCCTTGCCATATGTGTGTCTAAGTTCTACTTCTCTTATATATGTCCCAGGTGTGTTATTATTCAGAGAGATAGAAACCTGTTCAAATCATTCACAGAAATCCCATAAGCTCTAGCAGTATCCTGGGCAGTTAATAAGACTAAATTAGGAACCTTTCATTTATCTTCCATGCTAAAAGTTCAAATTCTTGTGTGTTGATCTAGCAATAAATTATGAAGTGTTGCTCAACAGTTTTACAGATCAAGTATTATTTTTCACTGATTTCCCATATCATTGTTAGCATATAGGAATAAAAATGGTTATTTCATTGGTATTAACACCGCTAGATGATACCAATTTGAATTTTAAATGCCTTCTTGATCACCAAGGTGTTATATCAGACATGAAAACTGGATATGCCCACAGTGAGCACCCCAGCAGGTAAATTGAAGCTGGAAACTGAATGTTGCCCATGGATGTGTTGGATTATACAGAGCAGCTGCAGAATAGTCTCGTGCTCACTTCCCTTAATAGAGTTTTATTTTCTCCAGTTTGCTGCTCCTTCAGGCAAGACACATGGGTAAGGAAAGCAAGCGCTGCTTTTAGTCTACAAGTATAAGTTAGACTTTAGAGAAATAGATACAGCTAACAAAATAATGATAACAATGCTTTATATTATTAATTGTAATACTAATAGTGACAAATAATATAATTATATAATAATGCTAGCTAATAATAATAATAGCTAATATTTTGGTGGTATATGTAGCTAAGGTGTTGAGGTACGTAACCACCCTAAGCCTATTCTTAGTCCCCATTTTAGAAAAGAAACTGAACTTTGGACCTATTCATATGTTTTATCCAAGATATCTCACTCATAAGTGCCAGAGGCAAGATTCACACTCAAGTGTATCTTCCAGGAAGTTTTTGAAGTCCTTGAAGATATACAGTATGGCCAATTTTACTCCAAGGATGTGAAAAAAATAAAATAAAACAAAACACACCAATTTGAATAAAGTGCAGGTTGAAATAAAAGAAAATTTTACAGCACATATGGTCTCTTCATTATCATGTGTAGCAAAGAACACTTGCCAGTAAACCATTACCTCCTAACTCACTAAAGTTCAAGCCTGTATCACTCTGCTTATGACTTTTTTTTCCTTTTCTTCTTAACTTGAATTCTGGACACATAATTATGCCATTATAAATACTGCCTGTGGGAAATGAGGAAGTAGAGCCATTTGTGTACTACACCAACTGATATACCAGATGACAGCCAAATGCATAGCATTTAGCCAGTAAAACAAACAGAAACCACATTGAGCCTTCCACACATGGAGTAGAATTGCAAGCATATGCTCACCATGCCTTTCTTAATGGAAGCTGCTCAGCTTATTCTAGATATATATATATACATATATATATATATATATATAT
>NW_006774345.1:3317556-3346321 GCF_000442215.2 Lipotes vexillifer | reverse complement strand
CGGTACGCAGGCCTCTCACTGGTGTGGCCTCTCCCGATGCAGAGCACAGGCTCCGGACGCGCAGGCTCAGCAGCCATGGCCCACGGGCCCAGCCGCTCCACGGCATGTGGGATCCTCCTGGACCGGGTCACGAACCCGTGTCCCCTGCATCGGCAGGCAGACTCTCAACCGCTGCGCCACCAGGGAAGCCCTATTCTATGGGCTTTTATGTATTTTATGTATGTATGTATGTATGTATGTATGTATGTATTTTATGTATGTATATTTTATGTATCATGTTCTACCCAGAGCATTACAGAGGGTGTGAGGAATAGGATAAATAGTACAGAGAAACAGTATGATGTTTGGGAATGGAGACAACTTTCCAGTGAACCGATTGCCTCTCTTTCTACTTGCTTTTTCTCATTTTCTTCCATTCCCTACCTATTGAGAACATGTCTAACTAACCAGTAATAAACTGAGAGTGAAGTCAGTGCCTAGCACATTATCTACAGCTCCCTCCTCAAAGTCTTTCTTCTTGTTTCCCCCTCTCTTTTTCACTCCTGGAGAGTCTAATGAATAGTCCACAGCACAGTTGAGAAATACTGTACTCCTTAGTACCCATCATCATTTCAATACAATCAGTGAACACAGAACACAGCTTTGTGGGGAAAGTAATTCTGCCACATATTAAGCCACTGTCTCTCAGCTCCAAACCCACCTTCTCCTACTCTTTTTGATGGGACTCTGCAAACCACTTCTCCTGTTCACAAACTGCTGCCTGTTAAGCGCTGACACTGAGAAGAGCTAGAAGGAGCCTTCTAGTTTGGAGGAGGAGAAGGGCCTTGCTTTTTCCTCTTCTCTGTTGGTTTCTGGTTGGTTTCCCGACTGCCGTGGTTCCTGTAAGCATCATATCAGCAAGGCTTCTTCACCCTGGCAGTGGCAGTTTCTTCTCTTAGAACGATAGAGGAAGAATGGGGAGCCAGACACAAAAAAAGGAAAGCTTATTTCCATGTGTTCCCTGTATGCTTCTTCTGGGATTCCTCTTTGCCTTAGTTTGCTGAGAGCATCACACCAGCAGCACACTGTCACCCTGACAGAGGCAGTTCCTTCCCATCGAAGCAAGTGAATCCAGTTTTCAGTCTCCCCAGCAACTGCAGAACCGGCTCCACTGATACCAGCTCCATCTCACTGGCACCCCCTCCTCAGAAGTCTGGCTTACAGCCCTGTGGGACCCCTCTTCCGAGCTCAGAGATGGCCGTACCAGCTGAGCAGCACCCTCTCTTCAGAGAAGTGTGGCATGCTAGAGCCTGGCTTGCCCCGGGCCAGGATGAAGATGGCTGAATGACAAAGTATCAGACTCTGTCTATGAGCTCTAAAGAACTTCACACTTTTGCAGAGTGTGCTAACAGGTTAAACGGGAGATAGAAATCATGATTTAAAGCTGAAGAATTAATTTTTCAGATGCTGTTAAACATTTTTTACTCTGTTTTTAGAGCTTGTTAATATCACTGCCTTCACTAATTTTAACTGCTCCATTTGCCCTAAGAGCTTATGTATCTTCGAAGACCAATATTGTAAGCATGTAGAGGGTAGGAACCTTCTGTTTTGTACGCTCAGTACATTGACAGTGCTCAATATATCTGAAATGACAACAACAAAAGAATTGCTTGGCTTCTGCTGTAGTTCCTGATTTGTGAACAGCAGTTTGCTGGAAAGGCTGTCTACCTACAGTGTACGGAGATAGGGTTGTCCCAAAGGAATGGAATGGTAACAATAACAACCTTAATTCAAAGTGTCAGCAGGGGAGAAAATGTAAGCACAGCAAGAAATGGCAAATTGCAGCTTCTCCGTGGCAAAGGGGAAAAAGAGCCAAAGAAAATACAAAACCCAAGAAACTCAGGACAGTTATATTAAGATTACTCCAGTAAAGCTTTCTTAAAAGAGCAGTCTCTGGCGCCTGCCTGTTGCCATCATTAATATCATCGGCTCAGAATAGATGCTGTGAAATGCTATGAAGCTTCCAAAGAGTGAAGAGAAACTGAAGGGGTGAATAATACACTGAAAGCACAGTACTGCTAGGCTTATAAGGCTGTTTATTCTGCAGCAATTTCATCCAGAGCGAGCTGATCGCTTTTCTAATGCCTTGAACAGCAGGTATCTACAGCCTCAAGGTAAGAGGCATTAAGGTAAGAGGTAAGAAGCATTAAGCATTAGCCAAGTTTCAGACTTGAAACATTGCAGAGGTGGAGTTGGAAGACTTCTCAGGGTGGTTTTTCTCCCAATTATTTTTTTCCTTTTTTTGCCTTCATATCCTAAAAACTGATAAGAATACAATTCCACTTCCCTATCTCTATGTTGTTGTGAATTTCATCATCGTCTCTGTACAAAGATGAACACTTTTTATATGATTCATGGCCTAAATTTCAGTCAAAACCCATGTAAGTGTTTTGGAAATGTTTATACTCAAAACACTTCTGTTCCTTTTTTTTTTTTTTTTTTTTTTTTTTTTTTTAAATAGAAGCCTATAAGGTGGAAATTCAAGATCAAGATAAAATGGGCTGTGGTCCTCTTACTTTCTCTCTACAAATGATAAATCTTAAGAGATACTGGCATCAGTTCTGGAGAAGTTTCCAGAGGAAAATGTCCTGGACTCAAGAATCATACAGCCAAAATCTTGGTATTAGAAGGGACCCGAAAGGTCATCTAGATCAAGAAGCAGCAAACTTTTCCTGTAAAAGGCCAGATACTGAATACTTTAGGCTTTGTTAGCCATAGAGTCTCTATTATAATGTTCAGTTCTTCTGTTGCAGCATGAAAGCAGTGTCTACGATACATAAACCAATAAGCATGGCTGTGTTCTAATAAACTGTTATCTACAAATACAGGAGGAAGTGGGCTGTATTTTGCCCATGGGTCAAAGTTTGTGACCCTTGATCTAGACTATTCAGCCATGAGATGGAAAAAGAAAACAGAAAGAAGAAACTCCTTTAAGTTGGAAAACAAAAGAGGTCCTAAATATCTGACCTCTATTGATTATTCAACTTTTTATTTTTTTAAGGTATAATATTCCAGCAGTTAAGGATATAAATCTTATATGTACAGCTTGATATAATTATATATATATATATATATATATATATATATATATATATATACACACCCTGTAGAATCACCCAGATCATCATGATATAGAACATTTTCAACATCCTCAGAAGTTTTTCTTATCTCCCTTCTGAATTAATTACCCACAGAAGTAACCCCCATTCTTACTTTATCAATATAAATTAATGTTACCTATTCTTGAATGTCATATAAAGGGAATCAGGTAATTTATAATTTGTTGTGTGAGGTTTCTGTTGCTCAACACTATGACTGAGGACTTACTATTTTATAAAATTCTTGCTCTAAAATGTGAAATTTCGAACACGTTTATTACAGCGTCAGTAAACTATATATTCAATGATAGAGCAATGGTTACATAAGTGTGGTAGATCCTTTTGTGCCCACTGTATTTGTTTATAACTTAAATTATATTAGAATTGACTTGAGCCTCCACCTAACATACTGGCAAAAGTTTCATTATCACACTCTTGGGACTCCTTCTCTCCCCATCAGCTCATGCCCCTTACCCATCATCCAAGAGCCATAAGGACTTATGCAGTACAAAAGAGAGGTGGGCCAGGCTTCCTTTCCCAGGCTAGGGAGAGATCCACTGTATAGCAGTCTGCAGCTGCCATCACTGTAGTTGATCCTCCCAACCTCACCGGTGTGCTTGCAGAAGGGTTTACCCCAGCTCTGCTGGCCCATGCTACAGTGAAGTCTCTCCCCAGGTCTTTCCAAGTCTTTCTTGCTGAGCTTCCTAACCATGATCCTTTGAAAGAGACCAATCTACCAGCAGCTCCACTCTCTCCAATTTGGTCTAGGCCACAGACAACCCACATTTAAGGTCCCAAAGTTTTGTAGTGCTAAGTTTTTAAGGAATTCACACAGCTAGTTACTTCCTCGGAATACTAACCTAGAGGAGAGTCAGGACCCTGAGAGGCAATTTGAGTGTAGTAGTTAAGAACATGAACTCTGGATTCAAACAGCTCAGATTCAGTTTCTGGCCCCTTTACTTACTAGCTGTGTGAACCTCAGTAAAACACTTAACTAATCTGTGCCTGTGTTTTCCTGTGCCAAATGGGGATGATAACAGTACCTACCTTATAGGGTTGATGAAGGATTCAATTAATTAATGCACATAAAGCACTTGGAATAATAGAATAATGCCTAATACATAGTAAGCTACACTACAGAGCAACAACAAGTAACTTTGAAATGCAAAGTCTTCCTGCTTACCTCTTTTGTAAAATAATCTAGGTATTATTATTCTAGGCCCCATAGTAATAAAACTTAATTGCCCAGATCGATTTAGTCAAAGGTTCCAAACTGGGCTGATACAGAAATAAAAAGAATAAATACAAAACTGAATATATTGGTAGTAATTGGGGGACGCTAAAGATGGCAGACGAGTAAGACGTGGGGATCACCTTCCTCACCACAAATACATCAAAAATACATCTACATCTGGAACAATTCCTACAGAATACCTACTGATGCTGGCAGAAGACCTCAGACTTTCCCAAAGGCAAGAAACTCTCCATGTACATGGGTAGAGCAAAAGAAAAAAGAAAAACCAGAGACAAAAGAATAGGGATGGGACCTGCGCCATTGGGGGGGAGCTGTGAAGGTGGAAAAGTTTCCACACACTAGGAAGCCCCTTCACTGGTGGAGACAGGGGGTTGGGCAGTGGGGAAGCTTCAGAGCCATGGAAGAGAGCACAGCAACAGGGGTGCAGAGGGCAAAGCGGAAAGATTCCCGCACAGAGGATTGTTGCCAACCAGCACTCACCAGCCTGAGAGGCTTGTCTGCTCACCCCCTGGGGCAGGTGGGTGCTGGGAGCTAAGGCTCCAGCTACAAAGGTCAGATCCCAGGGAGAGGACTGGGGTTGGCTGCGTGAAGACAGCCTGAGGGGGCTAGTGCGCTACAGCTAGCTGGGAGGGAGTCCGGGAAAAAGTCTGGACCTGACTAAGAGGCAAGAGACAATTGTTTCGGGGTGCACAAGGAGAGGGGATTCCTTCCACATGTGCCCACAGAAGGCAGAACACCGCCTAAGTGAGTTCCAGAGATGGGCGCGACCCATGGCTATCAGCTCAGACCCCAGAGACGGGCATGAAACACTAACACTGCTGCTGCAGCCACCAAAAATCCTGTGTGCAAGTACAGGTCACTATCCACACCCCTCTGGAGCCTGTGCAGCCTGCCACTGCCAGGGTCCTGTGATCCAGGGACAACTTCCCCAGGAGAATACACGGTGCAACTCAGGCTGTTGCAACATCACGCTGGCCTCTGCTACTGCAGGCTTGCCCCGCATCTGTACCCTTCCCTCCCCCCACCTGAGTGAGTCAGAGCCCCCCAATCAGCTGCTGCTTTAACTCCATCCTGTCTAGGAGGGAAACAGATGCCTGAGGGTGACCTACACGGAGAGGTGGGGCCAAAACCAAAGCTGAACCCCAGGAGCTGTGAGAACAAAGAAGACAAAGGGAAATTTCTCCCAGCAGCCTCAGGAGCAGCGGATTAAATCCCTGCAATCAACTTGATATACACCCTGCATCTGTGGAATACCTGAATAGACAACAAATTGTCCCAAAACTGAGGCAATGGACTTTGGGAGCAACTGTAGACTTGGGGTTTGCTGTCGGCAACTGATTTATTTCAGATTTTTATGTTTATCTTAGTTTTTAGCGCTTGTTATCATTGATGGATTTGTTTATTGGTTTGGTTGCTCTCTTTTTTTTAATTATTTTTTTAATTTTAATTATTTTATTTTCTTTTATTATTTTCTTTTATTTCTTTTTTTCCTCCCTTTTCTTCTGAGCTATGTGGCTGACAGGGTCTTGGTGCTCTGGCCTAGTGTCAGGCTTGAGCTTCCGAGGTGGGAGAACTGGGTTCAGAACATTGAACCACCAGAGACCTCCCAGCCCTAGGTAATATCAATTGGCAAGAGCTCTCCCAGAGATCTCTGTCTCAACGCTAAGACCCAGCTCCACCCAATGGCCAGCAAACTCCAGTGCTGGCCACCCTATGCCAAACAACTAGCAAGACAGGAACACAACCCCACCCATTACCAGAAAGGCTGCCTAAAATCATACTAAGTTCATAGGCACCCCAAAACACAACACTGGACGTGGCCCTCCCCACCAGAAAGACAAGATCCAGCCCCACCAGCCAGAACACAGGCACCAGTCCCCTCCACGAGGAAGCCTACACAAGCCATGGAACCAACCTCAACCACTGAGGGCAAACACCAAAAACAACAAGAACTATGAACCTACAGCCTGAGAAAAGGAGACCACAAACACAGTAAGTTAAACAAAATGAGAAGACAGAGAAATATGCAGCAGATGAAGGAGCAAGGTTAAAAACCCACCAGAACAAACAAATAAAGAGGAAATAGGCAGTCTACCCGAAAAAACATTCAGAATAACAATAGTAAAGATGATACAGGGCTTCCCTGGTGGCTCAGTGGTTGAGAGTCCACCTGCTGATGCAGGGGACACGGGTTCATGCCCCGGTCCGGGAAGATCCCACATGCCATGGAGCGGCTGGGCCCGTGAGCCATGGCCGCTGAGCCTGCGCATCCGGAGCCTGTGCTCTGCAACGGGAGAGGCCACAACAGTGAGAGGCCCGTGTACCGCAAAAATAAATAAAAAAAAAAATAAAAAATAAATGCTAGAGATCAAAAACACTGTAACAAATAAAGCCCTTGATGGGCTCAATAGTAGACTTGAAATGACTGAAGAAAGACTCTCTGCATGACAGAAAACAATAAATGCTGCATGATCTCATTTATATGTGGATTCTTTAAAAAAAAAACTGAGCTCATAGATACAGAAAACAGATTGGTTGATACCTGAGAAGGGGTGAAGGGGGTCAAAAGGTACAAATTTCCACTTACAAAATGAATATATTGAGTTGGCCAAAAAGTTCATTCAGGTTTTCTGTAAGATGTTATGGAAAAACCCAGACAAACTTTTTGGCCAACCCAATATTATGAAGATGTACAGCATGATGAGTATAGTTAGTAATACTATATTGAGTATTTGGAAGTAGCTAGGAGAGTGAATCTTGAAAGTTCTCATCACCAGAAAAAATAGTTTTGTAACTCTATGGTGATAGATGTTAACTGGATTTATCATGGTGATTATTTTGCAATGAGAATCATTATGTTGTACACCTGAAACTAATATAATGTTAACTTAATTATACCTCAATAAAAGAATAAAAGAATCTCTGCACTTAAGGATATGACAATAGAAACTTCCAAAACTGGAGAGCAAAAGGAAAAAAGTGAAACAAGAAAACAGGATATGCTAGAACTGTAGGACAACTAAAAATGTGTAAAAATTTACATAATGAGAACACCAAAAAGGGAGGTGGGGGGAGGAAGGGAGGGAAGGAGGGAAGAAGGGTGGAAGGAAGGAAGGAAGGATTTGAAGTGATAATAACTGAGAATTTCCCCCAAATTAATGTCAGACACCAAACCACTGATCCAGGAAGCTCAGAGAAGAGAACATCAAGCAGGGTAAATGAAAAAAATAAAAAATAAAAAAATAAAAAGACCTCACCTACTCATTTCATATTCAAACTTCAGAAAATCAAAAATAAAAAATCTTGAAAGAAGCCAGAGGAAAAAAACACCTTGCCTACAGAGGAGCAAAGATGAAAATTACACCTGACTTCTCCTCTGAAACCATGCAAGGAAGAAGAGAATGGGTGGGATGTTTAAAGTGTTGAGAAAAAAATCAGCAACCTAGAATTCTGTATCCCAAAAAATATCCTTCAAAAAAGGAGAAATAAAGACTTTCTCAGAGAAAGAAAAATTGAGGGAATTTGTTGCCAGTAGATTACCTTATAAGAAATGTTAAAAGAAGTTCTTCAGAGAGAGGGAAAATAATATAAGTCAGAAACTTGGATCTACATAAAGAAAGGAAGAGCATAGAAGAATGAATAAATGAAGATAAAATAAAGAATTTTTAATTTAACAGCAGTTTTTTTCATAATAATAATAGCAACAAATGTACTCAGTTATGTATGCTTATATATATATGTGTGTGTGTTTATGTAAGCTTATACATAGGTAAAATGAGTGACAGCAGTGATACGAGGGACAATAAGAAGGAATTAGGATTATTTTGTTTTTGTAAGGTACTTGCACTACCCATGTAGTAGTATAGTGTTATTTGAAAGTGAGCTTAGATTCATTGCAACTGTGTGTTGCAAACTCTAGGGCAACCACTGAAAATATAATTTTAAAAGGAGCATAATTGTGCTAAGAAAGGAAAGAACTTGCTAAAACTTTGAAGCAACAAAGATGTTCAGTAAGTGAGCAGATAAATAAACTGTCGTACAGCCAGACAATGGGATACTATTCAGCACAAATAAAGAAATGAACTATCAATCCATGAAAAGACATGGAGGAACTTTAAATGCATATTACTAAATAAAAGAAACCAAACTGAAAGGCTACGTACTGTATGACTCCAACTATGTGACACTCTGAAAAATCAAAAAACTATGGGGACAGTAAAGGTTTTGAAGGGAGGGAATAGGCAGAGCACAGAGCTTCTTTAGGGCAGTGAAACTATTCTGTATGATATTGCAATAGTGGATACATGTCATTATACATTTGTCAAAACTCAGGATGTACAATGCCAAGACAATCCTAATGTAAACAATAGACTTCGGGTGATAGCAGTGTTTCAGTATAGGTTCATCTATTATAACAAATGAACCACTATAGAGTGGGATGTGTGGCAGGGGACAGGTAATATATGGGAACTCTGTACCTTCTGTTCAATTTTGCCCTGAACCTAAAACTGCCCTAAAAATAAAATTTAATTAAAAAAATATTATAAACCATACCTCATCCTTCAAGAGCTAGGGTCTCTCTAGCTTTTAACAGGATGCAAACTAGTAAACCAATTCGTAACACCGAAAGCATTCTCTATTGTATTGAACAGTTGGAAAATAGGCAGGGGAAGACAGTCACTAAATTCTTCATTGCAAAAAAATTATTCTATATTAGCTACAGAGGTAGTTGAGAAAGAGATCTAGCAATGAAGGAACTAGAAGTGAAATAAGAATCACAAAGAAAAGAAGTAATGTAAGTGTTCTATAGAAACATGAAAAAGGATATAATGAAGGGTGAGACTGGAGGGTCAGCACGGTAATTTTGAAAACAGCAACATAAATACTTCATGCAACCTACTCACTATTTGATGATTATGAATTTTCATGTGTGTCATTTGACTTCTCTAATCCTTTCATCATATGTATGAAGTGAAAATAATGATGAATATTCCACTCTCCTGGGTTAGGAGCTTTAAAATAGAGAAAATGTGAACTCCTTTGATATAGCATTTATTGAGCAGCACTTTATTTGTGCTCATATCTGTCTATCTAACTGATCCTGAGTTTCTTGGGAGCAGGGATGATTTGTCCTCTTGAGCTCTCTAATCTTGCCATCTAGCATAGTGTCTGCCATATAGTGAGCTTAATACATGCTCATTAAATACAAGAAGACAGGAGGAAGGGCGGGAGAGAGGGAGGGAGGGAGGGGATAGAGGAGGGAAGGAGCCAAGAAGAGAGAGAACAAGGGATGTTACAAGGAAGAAAGAAGGGAGACAAGGAGGAATTAAGGAAGGATGAAAGGAAAGGAGGAAGTCTGGCTTTAATGATCCAAGAAAGAAAGAGAAAGTGGAACAAAATGTATCAATACCTAAAGTCCTAGTCAAAGTTCTTCATATATATGAGATAGGGGGACTGTGGTTGAAAGGAGCAAAGATATATAATTGATCTCACAGGTGAATGAAGTAAAGACAAAAGGAGAACTTCACCGTGGATGCAAATAATGAATTATATTTATAGAACTTTGTAATCATGTGTGCCTAATTGGCTTTAATAGTTTTTTTAGTCCATTTACCTCTTCAGGGTTTGGGGGCAATAAATTACAATGCATTTATCTTGTATCCCTGTAAAAAATATAAACATTTATGTATTTCTCTATTCCACAGAAAAAATGAGGCAGCAGTTTTGACACATAATAATGTCATTCTGTGGCATCATATTTTTAAATACCATTGTGAAGAAACATATCCTGATTGAATGTATTTTTAGCATTATAAATAGCAGTTTAACAGAAGGTAAATCAGTACCTGGAGAAACAGATATTCTGTGTCTCTGCCTCTGTATTTCTCACACAGACACACACACACACACACACACACACACACACACACACACCTTTTCAATTTGTTTATCAAAATAAGTAAATTTCTCCAATAGATAATCACCCTCCCTCAAATTTAAATCTAGTATGTTACCTCCTGGTCGTTTACTTATCTATATCAGTACCTACTTTATTTTCTAACAAAAATAGGTATACCACCTATTTTACACAAGTCTGTGTGTTCCTTTCACTCATATTCAAATAAATAAATATTTCTTTTTTCTCATTCTTTCCAGCAAACTCTAAAGTTTTATTAGTTTTGCTGTGACTCTGCACTTTCTTCCTTTATGCACTATTTCTTTTCTAGTTTTATTTCTTACATCTTCCTCTATTCCCTGTTGGAAGGAAGATTACCATCCCTGACCCAAGCACTCATGACCTACTGGACCCAACAGCTACAGCCGATTTAAGTAGGGCCTCAGGCCGTACTGTCACCTTTCTTAGGAGGCACATATACCAAAGCTGCAGCCTGGCCCTTGAGAGGAATACCAGATCTGAACTGGGACAAGCTGGGCTGCTCTGTTCTCTATCCTAATGTGATTAATTGCTGCCAGCATGATTTCAGCAAGGGCATCCAGAGAAAAATATGCCCCAGAGTGTCCTTTGTTCCATCTGTCTTTATGCTTTTATTTTCAAATACTATAGAAGCCCCCAAGCTACGTTATAGCTTCTATGGATCCTTACAAACTGAAATAAATTATTTTTCTTTATATAAAATGTCTTCGATGAAAAGGTTATGCTTTGTTTTTATTCCTGAAGACTCCTACTGCTAGCATCAGTGAGTTAGAAATAAATGTTCTCAAACTGTCTTTATTGTGGTTTCTTCCTAGATGCATTTTTCTGTTTGCGTGATACTGCTGACCTCTAGTGTTCAGAACACCAATATTTTCTTTAACTTCACTTACGTTTAGTATTTTCGAACTTCATGGGTTTGGCTCTTCTTTTAGTGGAATCTGATAAAAATTCTAAGTTTAGTAATAAGTAAATGACTGTCTTTTTAATATAAGTACTGAATCTTAGAATTAAGATGTGGGGTCTTTTTAAAATACGAATTGTTAGAAGAGATGTAAACATTTTCAGTTGTCATCACAGGCATTCCCTTTGAAGCATCTCAAACTGAACATAATCCAAAACCAAACTCCTTATTCCTCTTACAGTGGCCAGCCTGCCATTTGTAAATCTTGGAGTTAACCTTGAATTCTCTACTTCCCTCACCCTGCAAATCCATGAGAAATCCTATGGGTTCTACTGCTGAACACATCAGCACCCAGCCACTATTCACCCTCTTGCCACCGCCCTGTCCCAAGCCACACGCTCCCTCACTGGGATTATGGTGATAACCTTCTAACTGGTCTCTCCCAGGCTATAGCTGTCCTCCTACAAGGAGTCTGTTAGCTTTAGCAGCCACCGTGATCCTTCAGAATAATGGAAGGCAGATCGTGGCATTCCTCTGCTCAGAACCTTCAGATGGCTTCCTGGGCTCTCAGAGAAAAGGCTGAAGTCTAGAGTTGACAGCAAATGCCCATCTGACCTGCCTCCACAGCCCACCTCTCTAACCCCATCGTTCAAAACACTCCCTTTCTCTCTCTTCCCCTTCCATCCAGCCGCACTGGCTTCTTGGCTATTTCTTAAACAAAGACACTGACCAAGATGACCTGAAAGTTCTCCTCAGCTTGGCTAAAGTTTAGACAGTGTTCTTCCTGCCTCTAGGACTTTGACTTCCCTTTCCTAGTATTATTCACTTTGCAAAGCATCCAGATGAAAATGTGAACCCTCCATGACCGTTTTTTAACAACAAAGAAGAAAATTAGTGTTTACAAGACTGAACACAGAGGTTGAGAACATAGATTCTAGAATCAGGAAGACGGGTACAAAAAGGAGCATTACACTTATTGGCTATTGACTCGAGTTACTGAGAAATTTGGAATCACAGCATTCTCATTTATAAGGTGGAAAGGAAAAATTAATGCATATTTGAAAGAATATTATGAGAATTAATAATATAATTATTAAGAATTAATAATACATGTAATTCACTTAGCATATGCCTACCATGGAGTAAGCACTCTATAAAGTTTTGCTGTTACTGTTGGTGTTATTGCTGTTATTATTTGCAGAATCACAATCAACATATAACACTTCAATAAAATATAACTTTTGCTAGAGATAAAAGTTATTATAGTATTATGGATTTTATTATAATTTAATATTCAACTTTAGAAAAATACTAAGGCTTGTTATTTATTACATGCTCTAATCTGTTTTTCTCCTTAAAAAACATTTTGTTTCATTTTCTGATAGACTGTAATCTTGTTAAAGACAGAGATTGAGGCTCCTTCATTTGATTCAGCATCCTTATCGCCTACTGTGTGTCAGCCATCATTCTAGGCTCAGAGGAATCAGTAATAAACTAAAAAGAAAAAGTCCTTACCTTCATGCTGCTTTATTCTTAAGGATAAAAACTGGCAATAAACGAACATACAGTATGTATATTATATAGTTAGTGGGATATCACCAAGACCTTGAATAGGAACTGGTTCAGAATAGGCACTCAATTAATATGAATTAAATTTAATTTGATTATGTTAAATTATTTTATTATTACATAGAGAATATGCAGAGGTGTGCTGGAGTGAGTGCTTTCCAGCTCAGGAGACCCAGTTGTGTGCATTCCTTCCTAATTCTCTGTTCAGTGACTTCAATTTGGTAGCTTTAAATCAACCATGGTGAGAGTTTTTACACTACAGAAATCACCAGTGCTACAGACTGAAGCTGTTTTTCCTGAGAATCAGTTGTCACACATTTATCAGCACACCACTGGATAAAGGCTGACAAAGTGTGGAATCTGAATTTTACACATTTCTGAAAATAACCCTTAATACATCACATTAATACATTAACATATATTAATATAATAGCACGTTAATGTTAATGTTTCAGAGAGTCAAATTTACAAATTATATAACACAATGCTAGTCTGAAGATGATTCAAAAATATATACTTAGTTAAATGGAGCTATTTTCTCCCAATAATGAGTAACCATCTCTTGATTATTCAGGCCCATGCAAGAAGCAATAATGTGGATAACCCATAAAATCAACCAACTAACAAATGTTCTCTCTATAATTTTAAATATAGCTTTTTGATAAAACAATTTGCATTTTGAATAAGAATTTATTAGTATGATGAAAGCAATTTTATATCCTTTAAACATAACCCACTAGCTATGGAGGGATAAAAGAAGCTTCTGGATGTCAGGAGGGAGCAAATTTGAAATTATTTCCCTGTGGAATGCAGAGCTATAGTGCCCTGGGCTAGAAATGTCCCAGGGCTGCATGCCTGGGGAGTATAAATTATTAAATCATAATTTTAAAAAGAAAACTAAAAATGAATCTTTTAAAAATTCTCCTACAACTTATGACTTGGTATTTAATTTTTAATGGTATAATGTATCAAAGTTATTTCATTCTTATTGTGTTTTATATATATATATATATATATATATATATTCCTATTAAAATTGGATATAGATTTGTTTTTGAATCAAAAATATAAGAAAGGGAAACATTTCTGCATCCTTAGTTACCAGATCTCATAGGAGAGGAGCAAGTGAGTCTGAGAATTATCATTCTGTTCTCAAAAACAACTTCAAACTGTATTTCTAGCCTATGCTCCAGCTGAAATATACAGATTTTATTATACTAAGTTGCTGTTCAATATCAGGCAAAGTAAATATCAGATTAAGTCCTAAGAGTATGGTCACGTTATTTCTATTATATTGATCAACAAGTAGTGGTAACCTGTCAGATAATTTCCAGTAATAAATGAGTACCATTTATTGAAAACCACCTCTATCCCAGACACAACTCTTAGCACTTCATATATTATCTCTAATGCCCATAACAACTCTATCAGGAAGGTGTTATTACAAATGAGGATATTTATGCACAGAGAGACTAAGTATTTCCTCCTAGGCCAAATGACTAGCAAAAGGCAAAGCCAGGAGCCTAAAAATGTCCTCTGGCTCCAAAGCTCATGTAAGTTTATTGAACTCCTTGGCAATTACCTACTCTTCTTGATAATCACCCTTAATTTGTTCTGTGGCAGTTTTTCCCTGGGGGAAAGAACATAAATATCAACCTGGCAATAGGGACAATTATCTTCACAAACACGACCATCCAAAGCCAACCCAAAGCAGATTGAATTGGAACCAGAAGTTCTCCCAGCCTACTGTGGGTGATCAGTTCTGATTAGCTTGCAAATGGTACAAATTGTCCTGAGTTTATGCCAGGAGCAAAGTAGAAGTTGTGGCTTTTATTTTTTCAGGCAGTTTAAACTCCAATTTGTGACAAAATAATTGTAAGGAGAAAGAAACTGATTTCCAGGTCAAATGGCAGCCTCTGGTAAAAGGAGCCAAAATTCATTTTCAAAGGAAATGCTGTCTATAGAAAACTTTTCTTAAAGATAGCATAGATATGTCCTAAGATTAGAAGTGAAAACAAGCTATTTGGATCCCTCAAGTAAATCTAAGAGGATTTAGGTAAAAATGTATAATAGTCCTATTGTAAGATAAGAAGTTATTTACATCAAAGGAATAAAGGCTTTTAAATAAGAGAAATAAAACACAGCCCCTTAAGTGATAAATGCAAGAGGACTAGTGCCCAATTTTTATAAATGTGCCCTTGTTTATTTGGAAAGTATATTTAGGGGGTTCTTGTAACTTTAGGAGTGGAACATGCTTGCCTGTCCCTCTTCCAGCCTTCCTTCCTTTACCCAAATATTGGCAAGCATAGCAGTAAAGAGAGGTTCATCAAACTTTTCATTCAGTGGTACATTTCTAAATATTCTATGACTCATATATACATTCAACAAGCAGTTTTTGTAGAGTTTAAGTTTTGCCTGTGCCATTGTGTTTGATTCATTTGAAATTTACTTCTTGTGTGATATTAGGGATCCATTGTCTTTTTTTTCTTTAGGGATACTCAATTTCCCCAAACATTTATTTAATAACCTCTTCTTTCTCTACTGATCTACAATACCATTTCTGCCATATGTCAGATTTACATAGCTAGGTAGGTTGGTTTTCTAGGCTCTCTGTTCTCTTCGATTTTGCCTCAGATATCATAATAATGTCAATACTATGCTGTAGCAGATATAAAATATAGTTTTATAATATTAGATAGCTTTAGATCAAATCGTGATATATGACAGGCAAAGCCCCACACTTTATTCTTCTCTGTTGGTAATATCTTGGTTATTCTTAAGGCTTCGGAATTTCATATTAGTTTCAGAATAAGCTTGTCAAGTTTCAGGGAAAAAGCCTGTTAGGATTTTGATTGACATGATATCATGACTAGGTCAATTTGCAGACAATTGACATTTTTTAACATATTGTGTTTTTCTATCCATGATTATGGTATAGCATTTCATTTATTTTTTTTAGGTGTTGTTAGAAACTTTCATTAAAGTTTTATAGATTTATGCACAAAATTCTTGCCCATTCATGAGTCAGTTACTTAAAATAAATTTCTTTCTCTTTACACACACACACACACACACACACACCCTATTGGTCATGTTTCTCTGGAGAACCCTAATAAAAATTTTGGTACTGAGAGTGGCTCTATGGGAACATAACCTAAGGATGTTTTCTGAATTGGTTCTAGGGTTTCTGCCCTTGGATCTCTAATCTAATTAGTTTTAAAGGCACTAATTTCTCTATTTCTAGCAGTAGAGCATTGATAATTAATGGTGTGATGTGGCAATAGAAATATGCAAAAATATCACCATTGGATACTCATAATCAAACACTTCTATGGGGCAAGGATCTAGGTAACCATGTGTATGATACTTCTGAGCATTTTTGTCAAACTAACAAATATAATGAGATGGGCTGGTTGCTCCTAATGTCACTGAACAAAATGAAAAAAGAAAAAAAATGAACTCAGGAAATTGAATATTTAAAAACAAACAAACAAAAAGGAACAAAGAGTACCACTCACCATCCAGTTATACTAAGGGTTAAATCTCAACCCACCGCAGTCACCCACTGACAGAGCATGCCCTGAGAGGAATTCAGGATGGAAAAAACAGGATGAGACATTCTGAGCTTTGGAATAAACAGACCCCTAGATAGTTAGATATATATCTCAGGAAGAACTTCAATAATCCCAGATTCTTGCATCTTCCCATATATAGAAAAGCAGTAAAATCATTTGTTCTTTGTGATTAGCAGTAATCTTTTACTAAGATATATGCATGATTGATTATGTTTTTTCTAGCCAAAAAATTCATATATATATATACTGGCTTCTCCCCTACTTCTTCAGAGCTGGTTACTCAGAGGTACTGAGAAGCTATCTCCCAGGTGGTAGTCCTCAGTAAGACCCTGAATAAAACTTAAACTCACAACAGTCATGTGCATTTTTCTTTACATTGACAAATTCCTAGCTCATACATCACATAGAAAGTGAAACCTGAAAGTTTCTATGTCTGCCCCGAAAGAAGGCTCTTTATTTGTCATAGGCACAGGGTTGAGAATGCTGGAAAACAAACCTAAAATCTCATCCTGGAGTGACTGAATTACAATGCAAATTGAATTCACAGGCTCACAGGGTATTTACTGTTACGATTATGGCATTCATTGCGAAGGAACATACTCCTGAAAGTTGAAATAGGAACATATAGGAAGACTTTGATGAAACTGGGAACCATGAGGAAGTATGCTACACTCCAAAGTAACTGCTTGAGTTTTCTAATTTATACAGACAAAAGTCCAAGGAATGTGTGTGGGAATGAATTTTAAAGATGTGGAATAATCACGGAAGGAACATAGAATTGGATCGAGCCAAATTTGTTGATATGGGCCCACTAAGCAGAGATTCTGCACTTAGGTGCAGCTTGGGAAATTAGAAAGTGTTCTAATTGGTTGGTTGGTTGGTTGGTTTAAATATGGACTAAAAGGTAGTCCAGAGTGAGTCCAGAGTGAGTCCAGACCTGCCTTGATTTATTGTAGAGGAAGGGATTTAAATGTTTAGAGAGATTGGAGTGTTAGAGTACATTTGTCACTTAAAATCTACTCAGCCACCCTGGAAGGGTCCCAGAGCCACCTTTGTGTCCTCCCAAAATTCATATGTTTTTGAAGGCCTAACCCCCAATGCCTCAGAATGTGACCTTATTTGGATATAAGGTCTATACAGAGGTAATCCAGTTAAAATGAGGTCATTTGAATGGGCCCTAATCCAACATGACTGTGTTCTTATAAAAGAATAAATATGAACACAGAAACACATATTAAGGGAAGATGATACGAAGAGACACAAGGAGAAAACAGTGATCTATAAGCCAAGAAGACAGTCCTGCAATAGATCCTTCAGAAAAAACCAACCCACTGACACCTTGATTTCAGACTTCTAGCCTCCAGATTTGTGAGACAATAAATTTCTGTTGAGTCACTCAGTTTGTGGTACTTTATTATAGCAGCCCTAGCTAACTAACATACTAAACACCCAATAAATGCTATTTTTATTATTATTTTTATTACTGTTGTATTTTGAAAAGAGTAGAATCATTGAACACCAGTGAAATTCATTGAAAGCTTTTGTATGTGCCAGATAAGCAACTGCCCAACAGTGGCACTGTAGAATTTAAGCTTAAATGCACTACTTGTATGTTTAGGAGTCAGTAAGCATTGCATCTTGCTGGCTTCCAAATGTTTGGTTGTCCACTTACCTTTGTCATCCCCTATCTTTTCTTATTTTGGGGTTTGTTATCTTCTTCCTTCCTGGTTACTGGTTTACCCCCATTTAAACCAAGTGCCCTTTCTCTAAATCACAAACATTAAAACAAGGTTGATTAATGCCACTGTCTGACTTGGTCCTTTAGACAAAGTTTATCATAATAAAAATGTACATTTATTCAGGAATTATACATGTACACATTCAGAAGAATCACATTCAAGGCTTCCTTTATATTTTCCTCTTTCCTCATTGATTCTTCAGCATTTGGCATGCAATGCAGATACACACTGAGACTCTGTACTTCAAGAAAGAGATCTTGAATTTCCTTCTTTGAACCCCTCCTTCTTCATCACTAGTTGGAAAGTTTTAGAAGGGCACAGATCTGTCTGTTACATGGAATTATAGGCTGTTTCCTATCACCTTCCATCTAGACATCTTTTCAGCTCAGCTCTTTTCTTACATCCCTCTCAAACTATCTTACCAAGATACTTTGCTGACACAGTTTTCATTTCTCTGCTCTATCTGTAAAAAAAACAAAGTGACTATAACCTTAAGTTTTTGCAAGTGTGGAGACAGAGCACCATTAGAAGCCAGAAACTAGGGTTTATTATTCCACAAGCTGGAATCACACCATATAAAATGTTTTAAAATAAAATATTTCTAAGAACCCTGATGGCCTCCCTTCCCCAATAAATATTGAACAAGAAGCTACCAATAACCACAAGATGCATGCAAATATAAATACAGGGTGTTCTGAAGTCTTAGTGAAGTTCTGAGCCTTCATAAACTCAGAAGTATAAGTGTTACAAACTTAGAAAAACATCATTTGAAAGGTTAATTACTTATATTGCTCTCATACTTTTTTTTTTTTAATTGGGGTATAGTTGTTATATTTGTAAGCATTTATACTTTTCGAGTTTACTGAAGCCTTAAAAGCTCACTCTAGACTTTGTGGATACCATGTTATTAATTCACTTTTTTTTTTTCCTTTTACAAGTTGTTTTCTCCAGTATGATCATATAATTTTTGTTTTCATGGTAGGAAAATGTTTATTTTTCAGTTTTGAATGTAGCACATTTCAGCAGATAGATTTTGTAGTTGTCAATTAAAAGACATTGTTCAGCAGCTTCCCTGAATAATAAACCAATCTTTGTCTCTTTCTACAACACATTGAAGTGTATTTCTATTAGAATTCCTCTCATACTCACCACCAAACTGTAATCCTGGGACTTCATTGAATTTGTTTACATTTTATCTGTAACTATCACAGACGCCCAGCTTAAAATCTAGGTAAAGAAAGAAAATGTGAGGTTTCTTCCTTAAAGAATATTGCAAAATAGAAATCAAAGGCACAGTTTTACTCCTCAATCTGTGCAATCTTAGTTTACAATTAAAGAATGATTTTAATTGTCAAACTTTTAAATTTTATTAAATGTTTGTGGCAATGCATTGAATGAATTCCAGACCTATATAAATACACAGGCAGCTGTTTGTAATTTGCATTTTTATCAGTTTTGAAAGAGCACAATGTACTTCCTGCATCTTATTTTCAGAATTTGCAATTATCATATTTGGCTATCCAGTGTACAGTATGGACTACTTGAGTATCTCATTCTTTGAATTTTCATTTTGATTGTAAACCAGATGATCTCTGGCACTTTTCTCTTTTCTCATTTTTCAACCTCCAGGTTTACTTCCTCCCATTTCTTCTTGGCTCTAATAATAAAGTAGAAAAAAGATTTCAATTATTTTCTTTTTCAGCGTTTTGCAGGGTACCAAAAATTTGCATATCTTTTGCTAATCAGTTACCATAATCTAAAGACAAGACAAAAACTAAGCTTATTCTAATTCATAAATTTTCAGAATGCCATTCAAACTAATTCCACTTCTTTCTGAAGCTCGCTTGCTGTGATTTGAATTTAGATGGAGGGGTGGAGAGGAATGGAAATAATACAGTATATAGAAGGCTGCACCATGGGGCACCCAGAATGAACAGAATGAATGTCCCCTCCTCTGGAGAAAGGGCACCTCCAGTCACACCAGCTGTATGTCTATCAGAAAGGACAAGTGGCCTCAAGGAAAGGCTGACAATGACATCTCTAACTGCCTTCAGCTCCTTTCCTCGATTCCTGCAGACACATTTTCCTCTCCTATTGCATTAGCCTCATAGCAGCCAACATTGTCCCAAAGACTCCTCTCACCCAGTAACACTGCTGAGGCCTTGGCTCCAGATATTCCTTAGAGGAGTAGACTAGTGGCTCTCTCCAGCAGTCCACCTGTCCCCCTGGGAAACACTGAAATCTCTCCTTTGTGCCCTAGCAGGAAGTGCAGGGGAGGAAACACAAGCTACTCTTTCTCCCCCTATTCTGGTGATGACAACAACAACTGGAAAGGATAAGAGTTTAGGGGTGTGCTTCCCTGGTGACGCAGTGGTTGAGATTCTGCCTGCCGATGCAGGGGACATGGGTTCGTGCCCCGGTCCGGGAAGATCCCACATACCGCAGAGCGGCTGGGCCCGTGAGCCATGGCCGCTGAGCCTGTGCGTCCGGAGCCTGTGCTCCGCGACGGGAGAGGCCACAATGGTGAGAGGCCCACGTACCGCAAAAATAAAAAAGAGTTTAGGGGTTACACATTTCCCAGCAAAAGCTCAGGTAAATAAGAAAACTAGCTTTATTTTGTTATAATTCTATTTAATTTCTTGATTATAAACTCCCATTCTGCCTGATGTACAAAATTTGCATATAAACTCAGTCCCATTCAGTGCTTTCTTAGCTACTTCACATGTATATGTCAGTCACATTCAGATTTGGAATTCTGAGGGTTTTTCTCCCTCCCCTACCTTCCTGCTGCTTATCCTAATTTCTATGGTTGGGACTGGGGAGGGTGGTTGCTGCTGTGTGACAGGTAGGAAAAGAATGTCCTCTCAACAGTCTTGGGCTTCAACAAGGTCTGGGTCCTGTGTTGGTGAACAGTGGCCCAGATAACATAGTCTAAGGTTTCTCAGGCTTTAATGTGTATCCTAATCACCTGGGGATCTTCTTCAAATGCAGATAATGATTCAGTAGGTCTGAGATGGAGATTCCACACTCCTAACAAGCTCCCAGGTGATATCACTGCTGGTGGTCCCCAGACCATACTTCACGTAACAGGGGTTTGATCAGTGGATGATGGCTTGGTTTCTAATCGACTTCCTGGCACAGCAAACTGCTGAGGTTCCAGCTGAGTCCTCCCCAGAATATCACCCAACCACAAAGGCATCTTTCTGATGCTGTCCCTTTAGGCCTAGCCAGAAGACTTTGTGTAGACCTGCTGGTCCTCTCTCCCAGGAACTCACTCTCACTTGAAACTCACAGGGTTATGTGATGCCCTCCCAAGCAGCCCTGGAGCTCGGCAATCTCAAGAGGCTCTGTCTCCAGCCCTCTCGCGTTAGACGTGCCTCATCCTCCCCACAAACCCACCACCAGATGGCCTTGAGAAACTCTCTCCAAAGCTTCCCCCCTAGATTGCATCTGCGAAGTACAATGCAGAGCCTCTTTATACTCAGATTCTTAAAAGTTCCAGAGGAATTCTATCATAGACCTTTCTATCCCTGGGCCCTGGCATAGCTGGAGGTGGTGGGAGAAGGGGAGGAGGGAACTAGTACTGTGTAGGTGGCTTCACAGTTTCTGCTCTCCTGCTGTCTCACCACACCCTCCTCCTTACTTTTCAGATTGAAAGAAAAGAGCAGTTTCATCCCCTGTCATATCCCTTTTCCTGTGGCATACGTGGATGGTACATGCTTCATACTCTCAAGTGACCCCTCCTTTCTCCAAATCCTTTGGTGATTCATGTTTCACTGTGTGGGATGGGAGGGGAGAAGGGGTACATGCTGCAATACAAGAGTAGTCACTGGGACAGGGGCAGGGGGGTGAGAAGCACATCCTTTAATACTTCAAATAACATTCCACCACAAGGAAACTGGGGGAGAAAAAGATGTGACTTGACAATCGGTAGTTTTATCTAAGATTTTCATTGCCTTTTCACCTCCTTCCCCCCAAAATTAACTGCAACCCACATGAAGTGAAGAGGAAATATAATCAATTAAATAGTGCCACAGCAGAGTTTTCTTGCAGTACAATATGATTTGGGAAGAGATGGGAAAAAAGAAAACAACTGACTCTGGTATAAGTATATATACAGGTCTGCATACTGCATCACAGTTATAGTCAAGAGTTTATAGGGAAATACTGCTTTAGAAGATCTTAGCTGTTTATTTTGGAAAGTGTACAGTTTCTAGTCTGGATGTGTTCTGATTCATTCTGGGAACCTTTCATATAAGAGTTTATGGATTTCAGATGATTCTGAAAGTTCTAGGCTACTGATTTAGGTAGGAACTCCCTATCTAGGTCTTTTTCTGAAAGGTTCAGTTTTCCAGGAAATAACTGAAACCATTTTATCCTGTGTGGTTTTCCAAACCCACTGCGCCAGCCCCAGAATAAGCTGGGAGAAGACAACAAGCTTTTTATTAGAAGAACCAGATCCCAAACCTGAGGCCGGATCTGCTACAAACCTTTACACTGAGGAGGTTCCTGGAATCCCTACACCCTCCCAGAGCACAGAGCACAAGGGGGAGACCATAGTCACTTTGAACCTCCCAGCCTGGAAACTACATCTTAGATGCCTTGTCAGTCAGCACCAGCCAATATGTGTCCATGGGGATATAGTAGGGCTTTAATATTTTGTGTCAAAATATGGATTTATATATTGCTTTGTAGTTCAACAAAGAATGCATCTTATATTACATAACTGCTGAAACTGCTATGCTTCTAAGGAGAGAAATATATCAAAAGATTTCTGATAAAATAAAAATAGGCAAAGGAAAACACAATAAAAAAGTAAAATTAAATTGCTAGTAGAGAAGATATCTACTAAACTCCAAGTAATTATGTTCAGGTATATGGTGAAAACTTTCTAAATTTTCTAAAATATGTTCCTTGAGCTTAAAAACTTGTCATTTATTTTCAGAATTGTATGATGCATTAAAATCACTGGTAAATGTTTACCTGAATATATCTTTTCAGTTTTTGAAAATGTTTTTGAAAAAGGGATTCTTTTTTGCCAGGCTGAACCATTATATGATGTTGACATATATTTATCTGAGAGAAAAAGGAAACAGGAATTAAATATTTTATAATGTTAAAATCATATTCCAGGAGCATTTCAAAGTTATAAGTATCTCAGAGGTGAAGCTATTCTCTAATAATTCATTTTACCATTTCAAGGCTAAGGCATCAGGGATACAAGTGAGCTTATTAAAACCATTTAAGGTATCAATGAACATGGTTATACATCTCTTAATTGACTGTTCAGTTCCTCAAATAAGGCTTTTGCTCCCACGAGGCTAAGCTAGAGAAGAGTATGATATGTGTATGTAATCAAAATGTTTCATTGCGTGGCTTTGCCATGATTTTACATAAAATTCTGTTAACATTTGCAGAGCTAAAGAAAGGAAGGAAGGAAGGAAGGTAGGTAGGTAGGTGAGGCCACCTTAACACAAATCTAGACTGTGGCATCAAACTGCTCTGGTAGTTACTGTATTCTTCACAGCTAAATTCTTCACAGTAAAATTATAATAAAATTAATAATAAAATAATAGTAGTAAATAAAATTAAAAATCTGTTTCACTTAAGAATATCCTTATTTTTATATATAAATCCATACATCATTCCATTCTAAAACAAATAAAAGAAAATAATTTAAAAGCTAACTTCTATTTAAATTGTAAAAGGAGGACCTAAGAGAGACATAGAGTTTTCACTTATGTTTCAGAAAGTACACAACATTGAGAACTCTACTAACTAGACTGTGCACACAGGAAAATACAAACATGAAATTACAGGGAATTGAGTGACCTTTTATTAAGTTGAGAAGACAAACCCAACTTTAAAAGAGCCAAATTCATCTGAGAGGGGGAAAAAAAAAGAGAGATTTGGTTCCCTCCTCCCTTGCGTCCTTGTACTTCCTGAGACATACTATGACTTTGCCTATTACATGATGAAATGATTTAAAAGCAATCTGGGCACGGGTGGGAGAGATGAGAGGTTGTCAAAAATATTGCAGTTAACCCCCAAACTAACCCTTTCAGAAAGTAATCATGAAGGCCTAAAGAAAAACCACAGCACTAGACAGAAAGTGACAATTGAACAATGCAGTCAGTGGAACAAGAAAATGTCAACCACTCAAAAACAATCCTCAAGAGTGAAATAAAGTTATCCAGGGGGAACAAAGTGCAGTGCTCTGAGACAAAATTCTAGAGAGGGTCATGTCAAACCATCTGCATGCAACATGTTTCTCCAATATCCTTTAAATCACGTGCACTCCTGCACATGGACAAAAATCCTCTTACTAGTTTTCTAAGATGTTATGGTGGTGATGGCCTGGGAAAAGAAGGGGGTGGATAGCAATTAAGATTAGTTGGACCATCAGGAAATTCCATGGGAATGCAAACCACAGACATGAGTAAAGAGCCTATATAAGTGTAGAACTCCACCTGAACAGAGGTTGAATTTGGGTTCCTTGTTAACATCAACTTTATTGTAGGACCCGTTTGTGGGCCTGCTGCGGGGAGGTGCATTCATTGAGACAGTTCTGACAGCATCTCTCTGACCATGGATATAGGAGGCATTCTCAGAGTTTCTGTTTTTATTATTGCGATGGTAACTCATTTTATTTTTGGGATTTGGAGCCTGTACTGCTATAAAAGAAAGGGGGAAGAGAGTGAGGGTTAAAACAAGCTGGTTTCACACCCGTAAGTAACATATTGCACTTTAAATGTTTGATAGCACAATGGAAGATAATGTAAGCTAAAAGAACTAAGTTTATAGGAATTGGGCTGACATCTAAAATAACATGTTGCATGACAATGACTTGTTGTTCTGCTAGAAAATATTATTTAATCTCTTTTCAAATTACAATTTAGGAATATCAAATACATAGACACTTTACCTCTCTGAATTTCTGGGCCAGGAAAGTTCTTTGGTTCATCATAAATCCATTTTCTTTTTTTCAGGCCTTTAAAATGAGGCTTCCTCACTGGCTGGACGTCATTTACTTAAAGAAGATACAAAGTTTTACAGTTTTTAAAGAGACACTTTCATCTGAAAATTACTGTAGGTGATAATTACATATCTGTGCATTCACATGTCAAGCAAGAGAAAAAAAATAAATGTACCACCCCAATACTTTACTTTCTAGAACAAAGGGTGATTTAATTTTAAGTACCAAAAAAAATCTATCTTGGAAATTGATTGATGAGAAAACTTTCAATAAGTAACATTCCTTTGGAGAAAAATGCTTTTCTCCAAAGGAATGTGTGGATCTTTTTAGGTTTAAAAGAACATAAAATTACAATCCAAATATAATTATATATCTCATTATAATGTTATTTTTAAGTAGTTTTAGAATTGTTATTTTGAACATAAATCTTTCTGTACTTTTTAAGCCTACACTACTACTTATTAAGAAGTTGCATTAGTGTAAAATACTTTAATGACTATTACCTTACTGTTTTAAGATCTTAAGAAGTTGGGGGTATAGATAGTTTGGTGAAACAAGCCTCAATAATCAGAATTTGTAAGTGTTAATATCACTAAGTTATTCACTTCTTGCTTGCATGTTTTCACGTGGAAAATTTTATGTGCATGCTCAATTTTCCAGGAATTTCTAAGGTACATTTCTCCAGAGTATCTTAAAACGATTTAGTAAAGAGGAGCATTCACAAGTAACTACTACACAGAGAAAATGAACATCAAATTCACTATGTAGATTACATGAGCCCTCTACAGTGGGCCGATAAATCTCTCTTTGCCCTAGCTCTCATCTTCAGCTTCAGCAGTAAACCTTCAGTGAAGCTCTGATTCACCACCTCCTCTCCAAACATCATGCTCCACCCTTACTCGCATGCTCCCACTCCTAGAACTTGGAAACCATATTTTTCACAAGTGTCACTAAACTAAGCTGCTCTGAGGTAAACCATCACAGTTCCCTTTGTTTCCCGGCTGGGGCTGAAGAATATTACAGGGGTTCAGTAAATGAAATAAGGAAAAGGAAGGAAGAAGGGAGGGAAACAGGAAGATTCATGAGTCTTAATTGTATCAAGAGAAGAAGCTCCAGGTACTAAATAGCAAGGAGAAGCCCAATCAAGAAAAATAATCTGAAACATAATAAAAATTTGTCAACGTATCCCAGCACGGGTTAAATTTAAAATGTACCAATGAAGCTTCAGCGAACGTAATATATTATTAACTTTAATATCTAAATCAAACTAGTGGGAAAGTGTATAATTTACTAGGACCTACATCACAATTCATTGTCAATTAGAAGAATATTGTGTCTTTAATTCTTAATCCTGAATAGTTTTCAAACCATCCTTTTTTCTTTCTTTTTTAAACTTCTACTGCAAATAAGCAAAATAAATCCACGATAAGGCAAATACATCTAAGGCCAAAAAGTGATAGAGCTGATGTCTCACTTGAAGAGGGGTCCTCTCTGCACTTCATACTGATATTCTCAGTAGCATTTAATACATGCATTGTAGGTACTAGTCGGGTAGTTAGGGAACGCTTTGGATGAGGACTGTCCTTGTTATCTTTTAAAGCAAATTAAGAAAACAGAATGTCACTATTAGTAAAAAGAAGTGTTTCCGTTGGTATTTCACTTTGCAAGCATTATATGATGGGCATACCTATTTAAAATATATATACGTATATTAATTTTTAGAACCCACCACTGAAATTCCCGAATTACCACATTGAGTCCCCCAAATTTGTCACTAACAAAACATTAAAAATTCAGAAATAACAGCCATTATCTTCAATATGTAAATTACATATTTGTGGCAATATTTTTAATACCTCTGTATAAAAAAATAAAATACAAAAAAATAAAAGGTTATCAATTTTACATCAAGTGTGCCAATTTAAACCAAGGATGAAGAAATATCTGTAACAGTCATCACTTGTTCTAAGCTTTGGAGCAGGGCCATCCAATAGAGTTTTCTACAATGATGGAAACATTCTAAATCTGTGCTGTCTGAAATGATAGCCACTGGTCACATGTGGGTATTGAGCACTTGCAGTATGGCTGGTGCAACTGATGAGCTGAATTTTAAAATTTTATTTAATTTTAATTAACTTAAACAGCCACACGTGAATGGTGGCTATGGTTATTAGTGTAGTTAGAGGTGTGTGTTTTTTGATGGATTGAACAAAAGAGAGGAAACAAGATTTACATATAATTTCCCATAAGGAGAATTTGATCACAAGTGTCTTCCTGTTCTTGAGAATATTTATTTAATGGTGGGGAAAACAGTAGATGTAATTGGTTAATACTTAGATGGAGAACATGTGAAGTTCTCTAATTACAGGACAGCTGTACTGTCTGTGACTGAGAGAGCTGCCCAGCAGAGGTCCCAGCTGGGGGATTCTAAGCACGCTAAAGGCAGCATAAAACTATAGAGGATGTATTTTATTATCATATCTCTGGATTATTCACAGACTATAATTAGTAATAATCATAAAGTGGGGAAGTCAGCGTGAGAATTAATACTCTTCTCAGTATATATATCTTCAAAAAGCTTTCTAAGAAAATTCAATCACACTGAATATTGGAAGATGAAAAAAAAAAAACAACTAAAGAGGACTGGGTATTACCATTTAAGAGGACCAATAACTTTAGAGCTAGCAAGACTCCTAGAAATTATGTAGTCCAACAGGCTAATTTTTCAGATAAGGAAACTGAAGCTAAAAAAAGATGAAGCCCCATAGGCAAATAATTAGGGATAGAGCCAGAACTGGAAACTTAGGGCTTCTGACTCCTCTCTAGTGTATTTTGTGTATATTTTTATTTATTACCTTGCCTCTACAACAATCATGCTGTATATTTAACTTGTCTATACAAATTACAAATGGATCAAAATATAGACTGGCTCATTACCTTTAGCATTTGAACATTTAGACATCGTGATTTCTTTCTCTTCAGTTAAAGCTTCATTTTCATCTACTCCAAGATATATGATCCTCTGTGGAATGTAGCAGTCACCTCCTATGACAATAACTTACTGTCAGTGGCAATTATGGCAGAACATTGTACAAAATTATGTTTTAATACAGGATAATCCTCCCCTAAAATACCCCCTTTTGCACAGTTTTATGTAAATACTTCTCAGTGATACCATCATCATCTCTATACATATCATATATGTTTTGATTAATACGTGTGTGTGTATATATATATATGAAAATACAGTATGTACACTTGCAGATAATTGGAAGAAAATTCACACAGTCAACACAATTTTCCATATAACAATCTTTATCACACTTTAGAGATACTCAGAGTAAATATAATTTATCTTCCACATAATATCTTCAGATATATGAAAGCAATTTTTATGTTCCTTAAAGATCTTCTATATTCCAGGATAAATATCCATAGTTGCTTTAAATATTACTTAATTACTTAATTTCAGATCCTTCACCATACAAGTTACCCTTTCTTAACATAAGATATTTGTTTCAAGTAACCTTGTTTAAAAATGATGCCCAACTTCCCTGGTGGCACAGTGGTTGAGAGTCCGCCTGCCAATGCAGGGGACACGGGTTCGTGCCCCGGTCCGGGAAGATCCCACATGCCGCGGAGCGGCTAGGCCTGTGAGCCATGGTCGCTGAGCCTGCA
>NW_006774345.1:3303384-3317546 GCF_000442215.2 Lipotes vexillifer | reverse complement strand
AACCCAAAAAAAAAAAAAAAAAAAAAAATGATGCCCAAATGTGGATTACCCTGTGAAGAAATCAGTGGAACTAGTATAATAATAGATGACATTTATGGAGCATCATTCTATAAGTCATACACTCTACTGAGTATTTTAAATGACTTATCACATTTAATTATTTTCCTATACTACTCCTAATAATTCAATGTAAGTTTACCTTAGCTATTTGGTAGCTGACACATGTTACTGAATTATATTGAAACCTTGTGGCCAACAAAAACATTTACTTTTTTCCTCACAATATATATCATGTCAGGTCTTTCCCAACTTGAAGAGAACCTACTGGTAATGTCTTGGACTTAAATGCAAGAGATTTTGTTTATCACAGTTTGAGTTTACCTTGTTAAATCTGGCTCATTGTTCCAGCATATTAACTTCTAGTCATCTGTAAATTTTATAAACGCGTCTCTATACATCTAGTCATTCAATTGTTTAAACGTAAAATCATTTATTCTACAAATATTTACGGAGTGCACATCATGTGCCAGACATTCTACTAGAGATTCGTCCAAAGCAATTATTATACACAATTCCTGACCTCAAGGAGTTTATCCAAAGCCAGTGAATAAAATGCTAAAAAGATGTTGATGAAACAAATCAGTTATGAGAGAGAAAATTCAGACTCATTTATTATATGGTGACATACTCAGAATCAATCAGTAATAAACTAACTCACCTCCATTTTCAAAAGCAGCAATGTCAGTCCTTGGTTTCCTATCCAGTGATGCTTTTATCTCACCTTGCCGTTCAAATAGGCTGAATTTTGTTGGAACCGTCAGACTGTCCCCTAGGAAAAAAAAAAAAATCACTCCAGGAACCACTAGGCGTTTACCTAAGTTTATGATAGAATTTATGATGACAGTAAAAAGCCTAAAAGTTAATGGAAATATTGTTTGCACAGTGATTTGATGAACAATAAATTTATAATTATACAAATTTTAAGCCAATTTATAATTAGGAGGAAAGCAGAAGGCAAGTTTATTTTCTTATGTGGATAATGTATCAAGTGGCAGTTTAAAAATTTAAGCAGTCTAACTCTATAGTGTATGTATATTTAGTTTATTTGATGTGCTTTTCATATAATGAATTTTGTAATATTTGTTTTGTTTTCATCTACTAACCATGAACAAAGTAAAAAGTATTAGGGTCAACTACTGATTAAAAAATGCTAATTATACTGAAAATTAATTCTCACCATTTCCTTATACATCTCTAGCTAATTTTCTCCGAAAATAAAATATTAAAAGGAGAATAAAAGAGCTATGACAATCTGATACAACTCGTGATTCTGGACTGGATTCTAAACCAGGGAAAAAACTTCACTTTGTTATAAAGGATATTGATGGCACAACTGGTGAAATTTATTTTAAAAAGTCTTTAAATAATATTGAATCAGTAGTAATTTCCTGATATTGATATTTATACTGCATTTGGGTGAGAGTAATGTAGGGGCATCATGCCTGCAACTAACTCTCAAACAATTTGAAAAAAATAATAACAATGTGTGTGTTGAGAGACAGAGGGAGAGAGAGTGAAAAATCAAATGTGTAAAATGCTAACATTTGGGGAAATCTGGGTAAAGGATATTCATTAGGTAACTGAAATTATTTAAAAATAAAAAGCTTTTAAAAACCATAATATAAAGCAAAAATGCATATAATTGTCTTTAAAATCTGCCATTTTTAATATTCATTGCTAATGCGTTTGTTTTTGTTTTGTTATTGTTTTATTTTTTCTTGTCTCCATAATTCAAGAAATCTGTCCTTCACTAGATGGCTCCCATTTATCAGCTAGGTCTCTTCGATTGTTCTACCATCTGATGGCATGTTGCTGCCACCTACTGCCATATGTTTAAATAGTTTGCCACACATATGTACTTGCAAGACAGGCACTCTACTTTTTATCCTATACTCATATTGATCCTGGGAGACTCTGCCACCTATCTCTTTTTTTTTTTTTTAAAGAGGAGAAAAGAATTCAGATCTTTCCTACTCCTGCAAAACTTGTTTTTCAGCTCATCCCAGGGGCAAGAAATCTACTTAAACTCATGGAATCCATGGATTTTTTTCTCTGAGTTCCTTTTTTTTTTTTTGAATTTTATTTAATTTATTTTTTTATACAGCAGACACTTATTAGTCATCAATTTTATACACATCAGTGTATACATGTCAATCTCAATCGCCCAATTCAGCACACCAGCACACCCACCCATCCGCGGCTTCCCTCCCTTGGTGTCCATACGTTTGTTCTCTACATTTGTGTCTCAAATTCTGCCCTGCAAACCGGTTCATCTGTACCATTTTTCTAGGTTCCACATATATGCGTTAATATATGATTTTAGTTTTTCTGTTTCTGACTTACTTCACTCTGTATGACAGTCTCTAGATCCATCCACGTCTCAACAAATGACCCAATATCATTCCTACTTATGGCTGAGTCATATTCCATTGTGTATATGTACCACATCTTCTTTATCCATTTGTCTGTCAATGGGCATATAGGTTGCTTCCATGACCTGGCTATTGTAAAGAGTGCTGCAATGAACATTGGGGTGCATGTGTCTTTTTGAATTATGGTTTTCTCTGGGTATATGCCCAGTAGTGGGATTGCTGGATCATATGGTGATTCTATTTTTAGTGTTTTAAGGAACCTCCATACTGTTCTCCATAGTGGCTGTATCAATTTACATTCCCACCAACAGTGTAAGAGGGTTCCCTTTTCTCCACACCCTCTCCAGCATTTGTTGTTTGTAGATTTTCTGATGATGCCCATTCTAACGGGTGTGACGTGATACCTCACTGTAGTTTTGACTTGCATTTCTCTAATAATTAGTGATGTTGAGCAGCTTTTCATATGCTTCTTGGCCATCTGTATGTCTTCTTTGGAGAAATGTCTACTTAGGTCTTCTGCCCACTTTTGGATTGGGTTGTTTTATTAATATTGAGCTGCATGAGCTGTTTATATATTTTGGAGATTAATCCTTTGTTGATTCGTTTGCAAATATTATCTCCCATTCTGAGGGTTGTCTTTGTGTCTTGTTTATGGTTTCCTTTGCTGTGCAAAAGCTTTGAAGTTTCACTAGGTCCCATTTGTTTATTTTTGTTTTTATTTCCATTACTCTAGGATCTTGCAGGGCTTCCCTGGTGGCGCAGTGGTTGAGAGTCCGCCTGCCGATGCAGGGGAAACGGGTTTGTGCCCCAGTCCGGGAAGATCCCACATGCCGCGGAGCAGCTGGGCCAGTGAGCCATGACCGCTGAGCCTACGCGTCCAGAGCCTGTACTCCGCAACGGGAGAGGCCACAGCAGTGAGAGGCCCGCGTACCAAAAAAAAAAAAAAGATCTTGCAGTGATTTATGTCAAAGAGTGTTCTTCCTATGTTTTCCTCTAAGCATTTTAAAGTGTCCGGTCTAACATTTAGGTCTCTAATCCATTTTGAGTTTATTTTTGTGTATAGTGTTAGGGAGTGTTCTAATTTCACTCTTTTACATGTAGCTGTCCAATTTTCCCAGCACCACTTATTGAAGAGGCTGTCTTTTCTCCATTGTATATTCTTGCCTCCTTTGTCATAGATTAGTTGACCATAGGTGCGTGAGTTTATCTCTGGGCTTTCTATTTGTTCCATTGATCTATGTTTCTGTTTTTGCGCCAGTACCATATTGTCTTGATTACTGTAGCTTTGTAGTATAGTCTGAAGTCAGGGAGTCTGATTCCTCTAGCCCCGTTTTTTTCCCTCAAGATTGCTTTGGCTATTCGGGGTCTTTTGTGTCTCCATACAAACTTTAAGATTTTTTGGTTCTAGTTCTGTAAAAAAATATCATTGGTAATTTGATAGGGATTGCACTGAATCTGTAGATTGCTTTGGGTAGTATAGCCATTTTCACAATATTGATTCTTCCAGTCCAAGAACATGGTACATCTCTCCATCTATTTGTATCATCTTTAATTTCTTTCATCAGTGTCTCATAGTTTTCTGCATACAGGTCTTTTGTCTCCCTAGATAGGTTTATTCCTAGGTATTTTATTCTTTTTGTTGCAGTGGTAAATGGGAGTGTTTCCTTAATTTCTCTGTCAGATTTTTCATCATTAGTGTATAGGAATTCAAGAGATTTCTGTGCATTAATTTTGTATCCTGCTAATTTACTAAATTAATTGATTAGCTCTAGTAGTTTTCTGGTGGCGTCTTTAGGGTTCTATATGTATAGTACCATGTCATCTGCAGACAGTGACTGTTTTACTTCTTCTTTTCCAATTCATATTCCTTTTATTTCTTTTTTTTTCTCTGATTACTGTGGCTAGGACTTCCAAAACTATGTTGAATAATAGTGGTGAGAGTGGACATCCTTGTCTTCTTCCTGATCTTAGAGGAAATGGTTTCAGTTTTTCCCCATTGAGAATGATGTTTGCTGTGGGTTTCTCATATATGGCCTTTATTATGTTGAGGTAGGTTCCCTCTATGCCCACTTTCTGGAGAGTTTTTATCATAAATGGGTGTTGAATTTTGTCAAAACCTTTTTCTGCATCTATTGAGAAGATCATATGGTTTTTCTACTTCAGTTTGTTAATATGGTGTATCACATTGATTGATTTGCATATATTGAAGAATCCTTCCATCTCTAGGATAAATCCCAGTTGATCATGGTGTATGATCCTTTTAATGTGTTGTTAGATTCTGTTTGAGAGTATTTTGTTGAGGATTTTTGCATCTATATTCATCAGTGATATTGGTCTGTAATTTTCTTTTTTATAGTATCTTTGTCTGGTTCTGGTGTCAGGGTGATGGTGGCCTCATAGAATGAGTTTGGGAGTGTTCCTTCCTCTGCAATTTTTGGGAAGAGTTTGAGAAGGATGGGTGTTAGCTCTTCTCTAAATGTTTGATAGAATTCACCTGCGAAGCCATCTGGTCCTGGACTTTTGTTTGTTGGAAGATTTTTAATCACAGTTTCAATATCATTACTTGTGATTGGTCTGTTCCTGTTTTCTATTTCTTCCTGGTTCAGTCTTGGAAGGTTATAACTTTCTAAGAATTTGTCCATTTCTTCCAGGTTGTCCATTTTATTGGCATAGAGTTGCTTGTAGTAGTCTCTTGGGATGCTTTGTATTTCTGCACTGTCTGTTGTAACTTCTCCTTTTTCATTTCTAATTTTATTGATTTGAGTCCTCTACCTCTTTTTCTTGATGAGTCTGGCTAATGGTTTATCAATTTTGTTTATCTTCTCAGAGAACCAGCTTTTAGTTTTATTGATCTTTGCTATTGTTTTCTTTGTGTCTATTTCATTTATTTCTGCTCTGATCTTTATGATTTCTTTCCTTCTACTAACTTTGGGTTTTGTTTGTTCTTCTTTCTCTAGTTCCTTTAGGTGTAAGGTTAGATTGTTTATTTGAGATGTTTCTTGTTTCTTGAGGTAGGCTTGTATAGCTATAAACTTCCCTCATAGAACTGATTTTGCTGCATCCCATAGGTTTTGGATAGTCCTGTTTTCATTGTTTTTTGTTTCTAGGTATTTTTTGATTTCCTCTTTGATTTCTTCAGTGATCTCTTGGTTATTTAGTAATGTATTGTTTGACCTCCATGTGCTTGTGTTTTTTACATTTTTTTCCCTGTAATTCATTTCTAATCTCATAGCATTGTGGTCAGAAAAGACGCTTGATATGATTTCAATTTTCTTAAATTTACTGAGGCTTGATCTGTGACCCAAGGTGTGATCCATCCTGGAGAATGTTCTGTGCGCACATGAGAAGAAAGTGTAATCTGCTGTTTTTGGATGGAATGCCCTATAAATATCATTAAATCTATCTGGTGTATTATGTCATTTAAAGCTTGTGTTTCTTTATTTTTTTTCATTTTGGATGATCTGTCCATTGGTGTAAGTGAGGTGTTAAAGTCCCCCACTATTATTGTGTTACTGTCGAGTTCCTCTTTTATAGCTGTTAGCAGTTGCCGTATGTATTGAGGTGCTCCTATGTTGGGTGCATATATATCTATAATTGTTATATCTTCTTCTTGGATTGATCCCTTGATCATTACGTAGTTTCCTTCCCTGTCTCTTGTAACATTCTTTATTTTAAAGTCTATTTTATCTGATATGAGTATTGCTATTCCTGCTTTCTTTTGGTTTCCATTTGCATGGCATATCTTTTTCCATCCCCTCACTTTCAGTCTGTGTGTGTCCCTAGGTCTGAAGTGGATCTCTTTTAGACAGCATATATATGGGTCTTGTTTTTGTATCCATTCAGCAAGCCTGTGTCTTTTGGTTGGAGCACTTAATCCATTCACGTTTAAGGTAATTATCAATATGTATGTTCCTGTGACCATTTTCTTAATTTGGGGGGTGTTTGTTTTTGTAGGTCCTTTTGTTCTCTTGTGTTTCCCACTTAGAGAAGTTCCTTTAGCATTTGTTGTAGAGCTGGTTTGGTGGTGCTGAATTCTCTTAGCTTTTGCTTGTGTGTAAAGTTTTTGATTTCTCCATGGAATCTGAATGAGATCCTTGCCGGGTAGAGTAATCTTGGTTGTAGTTTCTTCCCTTTCATCCCTTTAAGTATATCAAGCCACTCCCTTCTGGCTTGTAGAGTTTCTGCTGAGAAATCAGCTGTTAACCTTATGGGAGTTCCCTTGTATGTTATTTGTCATTTTTCCCTTGCTGCTTTCAATAATTTTTCTTTGTCTTTAATTTTTGCCAGTTTGATTATTATGTGTCTCGGCGTGTTTCTCCTTGGGTTTATCCTGTATGGGACTCTCTGCACTTCCTGGTCTTGGGTGGCTATTTCTTTTCCCATGTTAGGGTAGTTTTCGACTATAATCTCTTCAAATATTTTCTCTGGTTCTTTGTCTCTCTCTTCTCCTTCTGGGACCTATAATGTGAATGTTGTTGTGTTTAATGCTGTCCCAGAGACCTCTTAGGCTGTCTTCATTTCTTTTCATTCTGTTTTCTTTACTCTGTTCTGCAGCAGTGAATTCCACCATTCTGTCTTCCAGGTCACTTATCCGTTCTTCTGCCTCAGTTATTCTGCTATTGATTCCTTCTAATGTAGTTTTCATTTCCGTTATTGCACTGTTCATCTCTGTTTGTTTGTTCTTTAATTCTTCTAAGTCTTTGTTAAACATTTCTTGAATCTTCTCGATCTTTGTCTTCATTCTTTTTCCGAGGTCCTGGATCATCTTCACTATCATTATTCTGAATTTTTTTTCTGGAAGGTTGCCTATCTCTACTTCATTTAGTTGTTTTTCTGGGGTTTTATCTTGTTTCTTCATCTGGTACATAGCCATCTGCCTTTTCATCTTGTCTCTCTTTCTGTGAATGTGGTTTTTGTTTCACAGGCTGCAGGATTGTAATTCTTCTTGCTTCTCGTGAGTTCCTTGTTTTATATACAGAAGATAATGTTCTTCTTATCTTGCCTTCAAGGGCAAGATGTTCACCAACAGAAAAGTCAGATTCACCAGAACGTAAGATCCATAAAAGGCACAGCTTTGGAATTATTCACCTGCTTTGCCCTTGAAATTGGCTGGTACACAGGAGACACTCATTCAATGAACAAACATACCCTTGTTCTGTTGCTAACATTGTTCTATGATCTCCCTTTTGTCCTTCTAGGGCTAAGTTGCCCCTTCTACTTATAAAGAAAAATCTACACCTGTTTCACAGGGAGATTTATTTTCATAGCCAAATAAAATGGTAAAACCAAATTATTAACAGAATTATAGCATGGGATGTGTAGTGCTACCTTGTGTTTATTAAGTCTGTTCATTCTGTGGTTCCTCTGGAAATACAATTACATTAATAGCAGCTTTTCATATTAAATTTAGGTCATCCAATAAAATCACTTCCTTCTCACTCTCAATTCTGATGTATTATTTATCATTTGACTTCAGTGCATACTTTACTAAATAATTCACAGCCTATCATACCAAGTACCTCTTATTCATTACCTTGAAATGCTTCCTTTTCACTCCTTACCTTCCTGCAATTCACTGCCATTTTCCAAAGGCTTTTCTAACTCTTTTTCCACTGTAGAGGCTATGCTTTTAGATGATACAATATCTGGAGGAGTATGAAATCTGTAGTATTCACCTAATCTCCCACAAGAAAATTAACAGTTAGTGTACTTCTCACATCAAATGTTAGAAAATCCACAAATGTTTGATTCCTTACCAGATTTATAACACATCTCCTTTATTGCTCTTTTTTCTTCAATTTCTTCAGGAGTCTTTGTCCATAAACTAGAAGCATCTATAGGATATATATTTTTTAAATTAAATTGTCCCAAAGCCAAATAATCTGAAAATTTATAAACCAGAATGAAATATCCCACACATTGTTCTCATGAATGGATTACTCTTTTAAAAAACATTTAAAATCAATAATTTTCACACTGTCAAATGTTTCTCATTGCTATATTTTACATTTTAGAAATAATCAGTCAAGAGAAAGGAAATGACTATACATTATGTGTCTTGAGATGAGAAGCTGCAGGTACAGATTCACATTTGAGATCATCTTTGTTTGCTTGCTTGCTTGTTTGTTTGGAGAAGGAAGATGTAAGTATGGGAGACCCAGAGCTACAGCAGAAAAGGACACATCTCCTTCCTCCTCTTCTTCCTCAAAGTTAGTTTTTAAAATTAAAGGATGGTGAATGGGTTGCAGTATATCCTCCTGAGGTTTCAGGGTCTCCCAACTCTGGTACAGAGGTGCAATTCCCTCCTGAGTTTGTTTCTGTAGTAAAATACCTACAGAAAATATGTCACATTTCAGTTTTTCAATGTGCCCACATCCTGTGTCTCCATGGAAGGACATATTCCAGGGTAGAGACAGACTGAGGGTTTATATTTCCACATGCCTATCTTGTTTGTACATACTTATTGGCACTGCAGGGCTGTGATGATATGGGAGGAATAGCATGGGCTATACTGCAAAAGACCTGGGTTCTAACCTTGTTTATACTTTGGCAAGGATTACCTGGGATAATGCAGATGATAGTGCTTTATAAATTATAAACTACTCTATTTAGATCTCTATAACTTGAAGGATTAAATGTGAGACAGATGGATATAATCATGTAATAGATTGACACTCATGTATATCAATGTTAAGTTATATATAAATAATAAAAGTTATATAAATCAATGTTATCAATATTAAGTTATATAAAAGTAAAACAGGTTATTAGTATACCTACAAGCAACTGTGCATATTTAAATATGAGATCTGTCTCCTAGCCATCATACAACAAAAAACTTCCAATCCAAATGATAAGCATATGTGTACACATAGAACAAATTAGAACATAATGAATTTAATATACTTAATAAAATGAAAGCTATTTTCTCACCCAAATCTGCCTTATATATTACATTATACGCTTCTAATAGTTAAACAAATATGTAGAAAATACCATGAGGTTTTTGAATGTGCTCTGTAAATCTGAGAAAAGGTTTACTAACCATTTTGTTCATCTTCTTCCTCCTCCTCTTCCTCAAAGTTTGTTTTTAAAACTAAGGGATGGTGAATGGGTCGTGATATATTCTCCTGAGGTTTCAGAGGTTCCTGACTCTGGGTTGGGGGTGGAATTCCTTCCTGAGTTTCTTTCTGTGGTGTGATATCTATAGAGGAAATGCAACATTTCAGTCTTTTCAAGATACACGTTTTGGTGCATGTTCAATGATCAACTGTTGTCCTCCTGATTAACTGCATATTTGTTAAAAGGTATCTCTTCTTATTTCTGGAGAGGTTATTGAACTAACTTGCAAAAAAATATCAACATTTTGCTGGTAAGGTGTGGAAAATATGCTAATTCATAGACTTTAGATAGTAATTATAACCATGACTTGGTATATATCATACTTTGATATAAATACAAAGTGATCATAAGCATTACTGTATTCTTACATTACATCCGTGGGATAAGAGTAACTTAACTAATCACATTACAGTAATTTAACAAAGGCAAACTCATATAAGACATAGCTTATAATGGCAGAGTATACGTGTTCAAAAGAGGAAAAAATCCAATGGCTGGGGGCTGATAACTTCAAAATGAGAATAATACTTTCAGATTCCTTTGTTGACTCACATGGGTCAGATTGACCAAGGTTCTAGGTCATATTTAAATGTTCTGTAACCTTCAAAACTAAGCAGCAAATAGTAGAAAAAGCCAGTGAACACATGTATCTTCTATCATTACTTATTCAATTCTCTTGGTTTTTCAAACCAATAGTTATCAAATTTGGCTAATTATCAGAATCAACTAAAAAAATTATTCAAATCATCTTTTGGGTCTCTGTTTTTCAAATTTCTGATTCAGCAGGTCTAAATTAAAGCCTAGAAATCTGATACTATTTTTTAAATGCCTCAGATAATTACAAAATCAGCCAAGTTTGAAAACCACGGCCCCGAATCAATGATCATCTATCTGGGGTCCTGGGTCATGGGAAAGCGTTCAGTGGGTTTGCCATCCCAATAATTTGAAAGCAATCTATCGTATTCCAGATCCTTAATTTCCACATCCATTTTCACCCTAAAATTAGTTTGCCTGAGAGCAAGCCTCAGTTCACAGTAGCCTTTTCTCCACTTTACAAAATAAAGCTCTACTTTACCCATGCCAAAATTTTCTATAACTCATTGCCCGAAAAAGAAATCCTCCTTTACTGATTAATCAAACCACCATGAATTCATAGGGCTTTTTCCATTACCTTGACTTATACACATTTCTACCAGGAGAAAATCATTTTGTGATAGGCAGAATAATGTTCTCCCAAAGATGTCCAAGTCTTAATCGCTGAAACCTGTGTATACATTAGGTTATACAGGAAAGAGGAATTAAGACTGCTAATCAGCTGACCTCAGAATTGGAAGATTATCCTTTATAATTCAGGTGGGCCTTTGAAAGTAGAAGAGAGATGCAGAAGAAAAGAGCCAGGAAAAGAAGTTTGACAGTAGAAGCTAGGTCAGAGTGATACAGTGTCAGAATGGATACATTGCTGACTCGGAGGTGGAGGAAGGGGGACATGAACAAAGGAATACTGAAGACCTCTAGAAACTGGAAAAGGCAAGGCAACAGATTCTCTCCCAGAAATCTCCAGAAGGAATGCAGCCCTGGAGACACCTTAATTTTTTTTTTTTTTTTTTCTTGCGTTATGCGGGCCTCTCACTGCTGTGGCCTCTCCCATTTGCGGAGCACAGGCTCCGGACGCGCAGGCTCAGCAGCCATGGCTCACGGGCCCAGCCGCTCCGCGGCACGTGGGATCTTCCCGAAACGGGGCACGAACCCGCGTCTCCTGCATCGGCAGGCGGACTCTCAAGCACTGCGCCACCAGGGAAGCCCCACACCTTAATTTTAATTCAGAGAGACTTCATCAAATTCCTAAACTATAGAACTACAAGACAATAAACTTGAGTTGTGGAAGTCACTTAGTTAAGGGTAAATTGTTACAACAGTAACAGAAAATGAATACACGTGGTATTAGAAAAAAGTGCTATCTGGTTGGAATGTTCTGAATTCAAATGCATAATAGAGTATGTTGCTAGTTAAGAATTTTTGTTGAAAAATTTTGCTTGCTCCATTTCTAGACTATTGTGAAAGAATATGTCACTCTTGAAAAAAAGTCTTGTGGCATCAATGAAAAGAGAGCACTAGTAAGAAACTGTGAAGGAAAAACATGGTTTTAAACAGAACTTTTTAGCTGTTCTCAATACATATTCCCAAGACTTGTCATTAGCTTCAAAGAAAAGCTTCACTGAACATTCAAAACAATACAAGTTAAAATCACATTTTATAAAAGCTTTATTGAGATATAATTCACATACTATATGATTCCTCATTTAAATGTATAATTCAATGTTTTTTTAGTATATTCAGGGAGATGTGCAACCATCACCATGATCAGTTTTAGGATATTTGATCACCCCAAAAAAGGAAACCCATACCAGTTAGCAGTTACTCTTCATGTCCACCCAATGTCCCCAGTCTTACACAAGCACTAGTATACTTTCTGTTTCTATGGATTTGCCTATTCTAGATATTTCATATAAATGGAATTATACAATATGTGGTCCTTGTACATGACTCCTTCCACTTACCGCAGTGTTTTTTAGAGCCAAATAATATTTCACTGTATGCATATACTACAATTTATCCATTCATCACATGATGGACACTTGGGTTATTTCCACTTTTTTTTGGTTGTTATAAATAATGTTGATATGAATATTGTTGTGCAAGTTTTTGTGAGGACATATCTCTTGGGTATATACTTAGGAGTGAATAAGTAGGACATATAGTGACTCTATGTTTAATCTTTTGAGGAACTGCCAGACTGTTTTCCAAAGCAATTGCACCATTTACATTCCTACCTGAAATGTATGAAGATTCCAATTTCTCTACATCCTCATCAACTCTTATTATCTTTTTGATTAAACTATTCTAGTAGATGTGAGTGGCATCTCACTGTAGTTTTGATTTACATTTATCTAATGGTTAATGATGATGAGCATCTTTTCGTGAGCTTATTAGCCATTTGTATATCTTTGAGAAATGTCTATTCAGAGTCTTTGTCCATTTTGTAATGGGATTGTCTTTATATTATTGAGTTGTAAGAGCTCTTTATATATTCCAGATATGTCTCTTATCAGATGAAAGATTTGCAAATATTTTCTCCCATTCTGTAGGTTGTTTTTTCACTTTCTTGATGGTATTCTTGAAACACAAAAGTTTATAATTTTGATGAAATCCAATTCATTTTTTTTCATTGATTGCTTGTTTTTCTGGTGTCATAACTGAGAGGGGTTTGAGTAACCTATAAGATTCTTATTCTTATAAGAATTTTATAATTTTAGCTCTTATTTAGGTCTTTGATCTATTTTGAGTTAATTTTTGTAGAGTATAAAGAAGTCCAATTTTTTTTTTTAATGGCTATCCAGTTTTCTTAGCACGATTTGTTGAGAATACTGTTCTTTCCCCCATTGAATGGTCTATGCACGCTTTTCAAAAATCAATTGACCAGAAATTGATTTATGGAAAGGTTTAGTTCTGGTCTCTCAATTTTATCTCATTGATCTACATATTGATTTTTATGCCAGTACCAGATGGTCTTGATTACTAGTTTTGTAGTAATTTCTACATTTCAAAATCAGTAAGTATGAGTTCTACAACTTTGTTTTTCATTTTCAAGATTGTTTTTACTATTCTGGGTCCCTTGAAATTCTATATACCATTGACCCTTGAACAACATATGCTTGAAATGCAAGGGTCCACTTGTACATGGATTTTTTTTTTAAATAGTAAATACTACAGTACTTGACAATCCAAGATTGATTGAATCTGAGCATGCAGAACCATGGATATGGAGGAACTACAGATTCCAGAGAACACTCTGAATCTATAGTTATCTGAGTATAACTATAAGTTATACTCAGATTTTATATGGCTTGGAGGGTCAGCTCCCCTAACCTCCTCTGTTGTTCAATGGTCAACTGTACATTTTAGAATCAGCTTGTCAACTTCTTCAAATAAGCCATTTGGGATTTTGATAGGAGTGGCATTGAATCTATAGACCAGTTTGGGGGGTACTGCCATATTAACAATAAAACAAATCTATGAACATGGTCTATCTTTCCATTTTTAAAGTTTCTTTAATTTTTTTCAACAACGTTCTGTAGTTTTTGAATGTTTTGTTCTTCTTTTGTTAAAGTAATAACTAAAAATTTTTAATGCTGTTGTAATTTTTTTTTCATTTCATCTTTGCTTTGTTCATAGTATATAGAAATACAATCAATTGTTAGTATATAGAAATACAATCAATTGTTATATATTAATCTTGCACCCTGCTGAATTTATTACTTCTAATAGTTTTAAACAAGTTTTTTAGATTTTTCTAAATGAAAGATCATGACATATGTAAATAGAGATCATTTTATTTCTTCCTTTCCAATCTGAGTGCCTTTTATTTACCTTTATTGCCCAATCCCCCTGGCTTTAATATAAATGGCAAGAAAACATCCTTATCTTGTTTCTGATTAAGGGGAAAGGCTTTCAGTTATGCCAGTAAGTATATTAGCTGTGGATTTTTCATATATGTCCTACATCAGGTTGAGGGAGTTTCCTTCTACTTTTAGTTTGTTGAGTGTTTTT
>NW_006774345.1:3296906-3303374 GCF_000442215.2 Lipotes vexillifer | reverse complement strand
AGAGTGTTGGTTTTTGTCACTGCTTTTTGTTCATATACTATGATGACCATGACCATGTTTTTTTGCCCTTTATTCTATTGATCTGGTGTATTAAATTATTTCATTTTTTGTAGTTAAACCAACCTTGCATTTCTGGGATAAATCCCACTTGGTCATGAACTAAAATCCTTTTTTTAATGTTGGATTTAGTTTCCTAGAATTTTATCAAGTATTTTTGTGTGTATATTCTGTATAATCCTATTAATATTATATTACATCTGTAATGTTACAAACCCCAAAACACATTGTTATAATTATTACTTTCTATAACTTTATATTTCTTAAAGTAGTTGAGAGGAGAAGGAAAATACATATCTATAGAGTTTGATACATTAGCCTTATTTATCATTTCTAGTTTTCTTCATTTGAGTTACCACCTGGTATCATTTCTTTACAATACAGGTTTGCTTTCACCTGTCTCTTTTGTGCTGTTATTGTCAAATATATTACATTTCCAAATGTTATAGGTTCAAAATACAATTATATACATGTACATTTTTTTTTTTTCTTTCAGTACTTTGAGTATGTCATCCTACTGCCTTCTGGACTACTTTTTTTCTGGAGAAGTCAGCTGTTAATCATACTGAGGTTCTCTTATATGTGACAAATCATTGTTATTTTGCTTCTTCCCAGAATTTGCTTTTGTTTTGGCATTTACTCTTTTAACTATGATGTGTCTAGATGTGTCTATCTTTGGGTTTATTCTACTTAGCATTTGTTGTGCTTCTTGGATATGCAGATTAATAATTTTCATCAAATTTAGGAAGTTTTCAGCCATTATTTCTTTGAATATTTTTTTCTATTTTCCCTCCTCTCATTCTGGTACTCCCACTATGCATGTCCCACATTTCTCTGAGGTTCTGTTCATCTTTCTTTTTCTTTTTTTTAATTGAAGTAAAATTGATTTACAATGTTGTGTTAGTTTCACATGTACAGCAAAGTGATTCAGTTATACATACATATACTTCTATTTTTTTCAGATTCTTTTCCTTTATAGGTTATTATAAAATATTGAGTATAGTTCCCTGTGCTATACAGTAGGGTCCTTGTTGGTTGTCATCTGTTTTATATATAGTAGTGTGTATATGTTAATCCCAAACTCCTAATTTATCCCCCCCCCTTTCTCCTTTGGTAACCATAAGTTTGTTTTCTATGTCTGTGCATCTATTTCTGTTTTGCATACAAGTTCATTTGTATCTCCCCCCCCCACTTTTATTTTTTGGATTCCACAGATAAGTAATATCATATGATATTTGTCTTCTATGTCTGGCTTACTTCATTTAGGATGATAATCCCTAGGTCCATCCATGTTGCTGCAAATGGCATTATTTCATTCTTTTTTATGGCTGAGTAATATTCCATTGTATAAATAAAGGGAAAGGGCCCAAATCAATAGAATTAGAAATTAAAAAGGAGAAGTTACAACTGACACCACAGAAATATAAAGGACAGTAAGAGACTACTACAAGCAACTATATGCCAATAAAATGGATAACCTAGAAGAAATGGACAAATTCTTAGAAAGGTACAATCTACCAAGACTGAACCAGGAAGAAATAGAAAATATGAACAGACCAATTACAAGTGTTGAAATTGAATCTGTGATTTAAAAACTCCCAACAAACAAAAGTCCAGGACCAGATGGCTTCACAGGCAAATTCTACCAAACACTTTTCTTTTCAATTCTATACCTTTTTCAGACTATATGATGTCTATTGATCTATCTTTAGTTTGCTGATTCTTTCTTATGTCAGCTTAAATCTGCAGTTGAACCCCTCTAATAATTTGTCATTTTGGTTATTGTTCAGCTCTAGAATTTCTATTTCATTCTTTTTCATAGTTTATATACTTTTCCAATAAAATTCTAATTTTATGTGCAGTAATTATTTATCTAAGTTTGTAATGTAATTATATTATTTTAATAAATTATATATCAATAATAATTGCAATGACAACTCAATCCTAAAGCAATGTATTAAAGAGATAAGTTAATGACTATAAGGCTCCATAATGTGGAGGCTTATTCTCATAGGGAATTTTAAAAATTTAGATTTTAATTTATTCTATTTTATTTTATTTTTATTATATTTAAATTTGACACCTATTTGCTTTTAAACTTGGAGATGATCACCAGAAGGAATAGGCCTCTTTGGAAAATGTCTGGTTTAGCAACAGTTAAATGAAATTTTTTTTTTTTTTTTTTTTTTTGGCTGTGATAGGTCTTAGTTGCAGCATGTGAGGTCTTCATTGCCGCGTGCAGGATCTTCGTTGTGGCATGCAGGATCTTTAGTTGCGGCGTGTGGGATCTTTTAGTTTGGCATGCAGAATCTTTTTTTTTTTTTAGTTGCAACATGTGGGATCTTTCTTTTTTTTTTTAGTTGCAGCATGCAGAATCTTTAGTTGTGCATATTAAATGAAATTTTTTTTTTTTTTTTTTTTTTTTTGGCTGTGATAGGTCTTAGTTGCAGCATGTGAGGTCTTCATTGCCGCGTGCAGGATCTTCGTTGTGGCATGCAGGATCTTTAGTTGCGGCGTGTGGGATCTTTTAGTTTGGCATGCAGAATCTTTTTTTTTTTTTAGTTGCAACATGTGGGATCTTTCTTTTTTTTTTTAGTTGCAGCATGCAGAATCTTTAGTTGTGCATTCAAACTCTTAGTTGCGGCATGTGGGATCTAGTTCCCTGATGAGGGATCGAACCCAGGTCCCTGGCATTGGGAGCATGGACCACCAGGGAAGTCCCTAAATGAAATCTTTTTCAAAAGAGTCCAAAACCTTTTTTAATTTGTTAGCAGATTAATGTTTAAATTGCAAAAAGACTAACTGGCAGTTTTATATTCCCAGACAAAAAATGCAGGACTCAAGTATTGAACTTAGTGCTTAAAGATAACAGACAACGGCAAATCAACTAATGGAAAATTGCTTTTGGCAAACGCCTCATTCTGGAAGAGCACAGCTGGTAACTTAGATAGCATTGCTGTGGCTCCAACTCACCTACTTAATATGGACCACGTGATGAGTCTCAATTCCTTGATCAGAGGCCCTGGAAATTTTCACAGGTTACACATTTAAATGCATAAATTTTATTTTATTTTAACTGGCTACAAACTTACACGTGGATTGCACAATGCTATGTATGAAACAATAGTTATATTTCGCTACCAAAATATCGTCATTAATCCCACCCTGATCACATGCACCTATTGAAACATAAAGGTAGATTTTAAAATAAAGGTATAACTTTGTAATTTAATTTTTGTCTAAGGTGAGATGATTTATTTTCCCGGTTTTGGTTAATATGAACCTTGGTAGGTAAATGTCCCTGGAAATATTGTAGGAAATATTAGGTCTACAGAAGATCAAATTATACATTCTGAGGTACTGAAATATTTTTAGAATGAACAGATGATGCAGTAGGTTCAACACATAATTCAAATGAGCTTTGTAGTTTCCTCCAGTCTAGAAATTGAATCCTATTTCCTAGAGCACAGACATCTGTCTGGGCAGAGAAAAAATATTTACCTGCTTAACATGAATAAATACTTTTCTGGACTTCCTGGGATAGAATTAGCCACTATGTGAAAGGTAGTACTATGTACCTATGTTTCGTGGTTGGGATTCATCAGTAAACAAAATAAAGATTCCTACTCTTATGGAATGTGCATTCTATAGGGAGGAATCAGACAACAAACAATAGATGTAGTGAAGAAATAAATTATATTTTATCTGAGAAAATAAGGGAAATGGCAAAAGAAAGCAGAGCAAGGCCAGGAAGAATGTGTAGGAAGTGGGAAGGCTGCCACATTTCAGAGTATTCAGGGTAGACCTCATTAACAGATGATATTTGAGTAAGGCCTTGAAGAGGTAAAGGAGTTTACCATAAAGCTGTTGAGAGAAGGGCGTTTCATGCAAAGCCCTTGAAGCAGGAGCCTACTAGCAGGGAGAAGCAGGGAAACTGGTATGGTTGGAGCAGAGTGAGCAAGTAGAACAGCTGCAGGAGATAAATTCAGAGAGGAAACAGGGCACCACATCAAGTACAGTCATTTAGGCCTTTGTCAGGACTCTGATTTTACTCTGAATGAAATGAAAACCAATTGGAGGGGTGATGTCTGATTTATGCATAAGAGTATCACTGACTGTGCTTTGAACAGACATAGAGGGACAGGAGTTGAAGTAGGAAAACCATTTAGGCTATTGCAGTAATCCAGTCAAGAAATGATGTGTTTTGGCCCAAGGTGGGAATAGTAGAAATAGTGAGAAAAGTCGGATTTTGGATATATTAAATACAGTAGAGTTAACAGGATTTCTGTATGGATTGGATGTGGGATATGAGAGAAACAGAGTTTGAGGATGATTCAGTTGACCTGAAGAAGGATAGAACTGCCATTAAACCAAGATAGAAAGCCCATGGATATAGCAGGTTTGGGGATAGAGGAGTAAAATTGTGAGTTGAATTTTGAATGTGTTAAGTGGGAAATATCTACTCAAGTTTAGAGCCCAAGTGAAAAGTTGAATATAAGGATCTTTGAAGTTCAAGAGAGAGGTCTGGAATAGATATGTAAATTTAGGAGTAATTTACATGTGGATCATAACCAAAGGCATGAGACTGGATGAGATTACCAAGGGAGTAGGCAGAGAAGAAAAGAGAACCAAGAACTAACTCCTAGAACATACCACATGTAAGAGGATGGGGAAAAGAGGAAAAACCAGTGAGGGAGAGCAAAAACAGAATACTAGGTAGATAGGAGTAAAACAAAGAGGTACAGGGTCTTGGAAACTAGATAAGGAAATTATATCAATGAGGGAGGAGTGATCATGTCTGTTAAATGCTGCTAATGGTTCCAGTTATGGAAGGACTGAAAATTGACCACTGGATTTAATAATTTGTATATCAATGGTGAAAGAGGCTGAAAAGGATGATTTACATGGGATTAAGAGAGAATGGGTGGGGAGGATTTGATAATACCAAGTCAAGGATAAATATTTTGAGAACTGCTACAAAGAGAAAGAAAAAAATGGGGTGGTAGCTTGTAAGAGGATGGATTAAGACAAAGGAGATTTTTTTTCCTCAGTTCAAGTTTAATAGAAACTACAAAAGATCAAAAGTGATACCCTACCACTGTACACATCAGTTGGCCTGTCCCAAAATACAGCCCAGGCCATTCCCTCCAGAGGAAGAAAGGCTGGCAATTAGTATTTAGGGTATCACTGAGAGACTGACTGAGATGGGGAAGGGTAAGCTCAGTGGAGGAATTGAGTTCGAGGAACTGAGAGGCTAGGGTGGTAGATCATATACTTACATATTGGAATCACCAAGAATTGACACAGGAGTACAGTTAGAGTGACTATGAGCCAGGAGTTCATACTTCTGAAAAATGGGGAGGAAAGACGTGGACAGATGTAGACAAAAGCAAAAAGAACAGCAACGCCGAGGGGCGATAATGGCATGAGATACAAACTGGATGGTTTTAAGGAGAAGTGATAGAGAACAATCTGAAATTGGCAATAGGACCCAAGGAAACCTTCTACCTCATCTCCAGATCAGGTGGTACTTGAGAACTGGGGATAAAAACAGCCACCACTTGGAGAGTGCTGCTGGAGAAGGAGCGGGGAGTGACGCTTACATTCGACTATGAAGACGAAGGGAAAGTTCAGGGAGAAGTTGAAAAAGAATTCTGCTGATAATGAAGGTTGGGGAGGAGTGGATGAAAGGGGCCAAATAAGGAGAGGAGTGAGTCATTTGAAAGATGGGGTTTCTGATATTGACTGATGTGAAATAATAGAAAATACATTGGTCTCTGCCCCCAGTTCCTGGCACAGAGTTCCTAAAACCTTCGTGATTTCCTAAGTAAAAAGAGCACTGGGAACATCTTTTGTTCTAATATTTGGCCTTTGACCCTGGTTCCTGACACAGAACTCCAAAATCCCTTAGAGTTTCCTCAGTGATGGGAGTGTCCTTTGTTCTAATGAGGTGACTCTGGGTGGGCTCCTGGTAGCTTCATGAGTAGGGTTTGTCACCAGAAAGACCAAGCCAGCATTAGAAGCTTGGAACTCTCAGCCCTGCCCCCATGTCCAGGAAGGGGAGAGGGGCTAGAGGTTGGTTTCATAATCAATCATGCTTACCTGATGAAGCCTCCATAAACATCCCAAAAGTATAGAATTCAGAGAGCTTCCAGGTTGATGAACACATCCACGTACTGGACAGTGGCACACCCCAACTCCACAGGGACAGAAGTTCCTGTGCTCAGGCCCTTCCAGACCTCACCTTATGTGCCTCTTCATCTGGTTGTTCATCTGTGTGATGAACATCCTCTATTACAGTAGAGGATGCCATCCTCTATGGCATCGTCTATTACAATAAACTGGTAAAGATAAGGAAGCATTTCCCTGAGTTCTTTGAGCTGTCTAGCAAATGATTTAATCCAGGGAAAG
>NW_006774345.1:3291984-3296872 GCF_000442215.2 Lipotes vexillifer | reverse complement strand
GGGAAAGAGATCATGGAAACCTCCAATTTGTACCCAAGTTAGACAGAGGCTGTGGGTAACATAGGGACCTTCTACTTGCAATTAATGTGTAAAATGTAAGGTAATCTTTGGGGATACAGCCATTAATCTGTGGGGTGTGTGCTAACTCTGGTTAGTGTCAGAATTGAATTAAATTATAGGACACCCAGCTAATGTCACAGAGAATTGATTGGTGTGGGAAAAAACCCACTTGTATGGTGTCAGAAGTGTTGTGAGTATGGTACTAGTGTGAGAATAAAGGAGAAACACACAGGAGTATTTTTTTTCCCCCTAGGGAAACTGACATAAACAGGAATAAAGGGCAGAATAAAATTAGTCCTGGTGAATTCAAAACACATAAGTGGATTTGCTCCCTGTAGACAGATGAAAGGAGGTTTGAGGAAGTAAGGTATTAGTAGCCTATGAAGCCTGCTTATCCCCTCTCTTGATGGAGGTAGAATGGCTAGGGGAAGGATTTGGTCCCAGTGCATGGATCCGGTTTTGACCCTATTGAGAGAGGGGAAACCTTATTCCAAAGTCAGGAGCAGTTTTGACACATGTTGAAGAAATTGAGACTTCCAGAAAAGCTAGAATTTATTTTTGACGTCCAGATTCTATGTCTAATAAATGAGAATAATAAAATGTATCCCTACAGAACTTAGCCCAGGGCATGTCTTATAGTGGGGAGCCCAATAATTGTTACACAGACACTCTACCTTTCCTTTGCCCAGAGATGGAATCTTTGTTTTCCTCTAGTCCTAAAAGAATTAGTTTGAAAGATAGCAATTTTATCCATAGACCTTTCGGAAGCAAACTATTACACTAGATATAGAGAATTTAGTACAATGTCCTCATGAAATAAAACCACACTAGATGTAAAACAATGGGATCAAGTTAACCACTTAGTAAGTGTAATAACTTTCATCCCAGTAGGTTACCTTCAGTAGTTATCTATCTATCCCCATCCATCTATCCATACATCCAATTTTATTGAGCATCTGTGCTCCAGACATTGTGCAAAGCATTGGTAAAGAAACTAGTTATGATCCCCATCCTTGTGATGTTTACAGTCTAGTGAAGAAAAACATTGATCAAGGTACCACATGTATAATGAATGCTATGAGATCAGAGTTTTCCAGAAGACTATAACAAAGAAACATAACTTTTAGTCATTCATTTGCCAAGGATTATCTGAAGCCAAGTTTTCAAATCCAAAGGACTGATATTCTGTAAACTCATTTCTAGAATAATTCCATCATAAGAAATATGGTGGCCACAGCAGGAGAGTGGCATAGCTATAGCCTCAGGGAAACCTGACAATCCCAACTTCTTAAGCAAGGTTCTTGCCATTCACTGTTTTAGGGTGTGGTGTCTTCCCTATCCCCTTCCCAGAACCTAGTTTAAGGTTCATCACATAGTAGAACCTCAGTGTCATTTAGCTGGATTGAAGTATGCCACTTACTCTGCAACAATGGGATTGCATTTTATCCAGAAGTGAAGTCTTAGGAAGAACCACACATCTAGCTGTTCTAGAAGCAGAAGTGTGCAAACCAGAGCATGCCCTTGCTCTCCCCACCTATGAGATAAGGGCACAATGGTGAGGCCAGTTGTGCGATGATTTGCTGAGACAGTTCCCCTCTACCTAGTGAGGTCAGTAGTCCTCTCATTTTTCAGATGAATAAATCCACTTTAGAAACACAGAGAAAGTTTGACTTGCTCTTTGTTCACTACATTTTTGTTGGCTACTTGATGGCTCATTCTAAGCTTCATCTCATGATTCTTGATAGAACCATCCCAAATCATTCAGTGGCTGTTAAACTGCATTACTCACCTTTCATACTTTATTTAACATGTCATTCTATGCTGCTACTCCAAAACCAGATTATAATATGGTATATCCATGTTATTCAAAAAAAATACTCACTGCTACTTGGTGGCAAAAATAATCCATTGATATTTCGAGGTTTGCTGTGATAAAAGATACAACTGATCTTCACACAACCAAGAGGCTGAGTTTCCCAGAAGCATGAAATGCTGCAGTTTTGCTAGACAAAGTAGGTGGGGGAAATGTAATGATCAGATGCCATATTCACAATAAATACAATGTGCTACAACACAACACAATGTGACAAAAACTACTGCAATTGCTGATTTAAGATCACGTGTGTTTCTAGGCTTTGAGTGTTTCTAAGCTCTGCTATTTAAAAGGTGCAATGGATTTCCTAAAATATACTTGCCCATTTCTTTAAGAATTTAAATTGAGCAAAGTGCAAAATGCCTAAAATTAAGTAATGGAAGGAAAAATCATTTCTTCTCAATTGTGTTGTAAGAGTTCAGTATTATCGAAGGGAGATGCTTTTAACAAACATGATGATGCTGAGTAATTCTACCTGCATTTCCATGTGTCTAAATCTGCAAAGTGGATCTAAACATTTTCCTTCTCTCCATAATGAGCACACAGTGTCACTGCCAAGGGCCTCTTCACAGTGTCGGAATCGGCACTGGGAACCCTAAAAGGAAAAAGTAAACAGTGTAGAAAACTCAGTATATGAAATGTTAGTGTTTAACAACAGATTACTAATCAACTAAAGAAAATATGAGGAGATCAAATTAAAATTTTAAAAAATACTACAAATACAATGCCATAAAGTCTAAATTCTAGCAAAGCAGTCTAATTTTAATGAAAGACACAAGATAATCTAATGATTAAATAGTACAACACGCCATGAGTCACTGATAAAATTCTCCTTCTTGTTATCAGTTAATCCATATGGCTCACTAAGGATAAACATATAAAAGATCAGTGACACTCTTAATCACAATCCAATGACAGAAGGATCTAATTTTTCTTTCTTAAGAAAGCCAGAATTTTTTTTTTAAGAATCATCATCCATATTCTAATTGTAGAGATGATCCCTATTAATCATATCTTTTATTAGATAATTGTTTTCTTACTTTATGGAGATACTAAGTGTATTTATATAGGGAAAGTGAATGGAGCTTAAACTTTATATTATTGTGGAATTTTAAATAATTGGTACAATGTGCTATGTTACATGTATATGCTATATGCCCTTGGTCTACAATTGTGTCTATACATTTACACATTTACATCATTATATCCCAACAAAAGCAGATATGGATTATTTTAGAGGGCTGATATTTTTTAATTTTATATCTTTTATACATAGATCCACAATTAGGAAAACTTCAGGTCATTGGCTTTTGGGGCAGAGGGTGGGTAACATAGAATAAAAATATCCTATTAAACTCATGCCTAAAAAAAATAAATAAAAATAAAAAAAAATAATAAAAAAAATTAAAAAAAAATAAACTCATGCCTTTTTTAGACACGTGTTTCAGGGTTGTTCCTTATTTTTTTTCCCACCCTCTTACTCTCTGTCTTCAGTCTCTCTCCCTTTTAAGGTGGATCTGTAGGTCTCGTAGTCCAGGATAGTAGGCAGGAACCAGATAAACTGGTATTTGAACTCTATTTTGCCCATAATCAGAAAGCCAATCTGTTACTCACCCTCTCTGTGCCTCAGTTTCCTCACCTGTAAAAAGGGAATAAAGTGCCCTCCTCACAGATTGTTGTAAAAATTATGGGAGATAAAGTATTGTGATTGCTATTACTATTTTTATTTTTTCATTTATTTATTGAGAACTTACTAAGTATTTGAGGATACAGCAGTGAAATAGACAAAACTCTCTGCCCACATGGAACATAAGTTCTATTATTTCTTATCATCCTAGGGTTTAATCTTAAAGTAACAGGTAAGAGAAGTAGATCTCGTTCTTACAGTCAAGTTGACTCCATTCAGTTGTCCTAGCAGAGATGAAATGCTTTAAACCAGACACAGCATGTCTTTCACTGGGTTCATTCTGATATGAACATGATGCTCCAAACTCTGAATTTCTACATTTCTTATTTGGTTTCATTGAGATCCATTAATCCTAATCACTTAGATTAAATATTTTTTCCCATTTTAACTTTATAAACTTCAATTCATGTTTGGCCAATTTGTTTGGATTACTTTCTTTTCCTTTTTCCATGATATTATTTGCTGTTACTTTGACAGGGGAAAATTCAGTAATTTCGTTAATAAATTTCAAAATAGGGGGTAAATTAGATTTATTTAACTGTTTGATAGTGACCTGAATTTAACTATTCGAATTTATATGACGGGAATCACATTAACCAAAACAGTACGATGTATCATATAATGTTTCAATATTAGGAATTTGATGTTTCAAGGAGCCATAATATAGGCAAAAGTGCCACACTGAGGACTAAAAAGCCAGGGGCATATAACTGGCATATAGAAGGGTAGTTTCAAACAATTTTAAGTTATCCCAGATTTTATCAGAGAAATTCAATATATCAAAAATACATGATAAGGGGCTTCCCTGGTGGCTCAGTGGTTGAGAGTCCGCCTGCTGATGCAGGGTACACGGGTTTGTGCCCGGGTCCGGGAGGATCCCACATGCCGCGGAGCGGCTGGGCCCGTGAGCCGTGGCCACTGAGCCTGCGCGTCCGGGGCCTGTGCTCCGCAGCGAGAGAGGCCACAACAGTGAGAGGCCCGCGTCCCGCAAAAAAAAAAAAAAAATACATGATAAAGATTTACTTCAGATTTTAAATACATAAAGTATGTTGTGGGAAAATAATACATTTCGATTCAGCAATGCAAATTATTGCCATATCTTCCTTCATTCTACTAAAAAGCTTAAGCATTGAAGTACCGTAAATTGTACAATATTTACCTTTATGCATACGGAATTAATAAAGAAATAGCAGTCATTCCCAACTTCTGCCATTTTCCACTCTCTTGCTACTAATCCTATGTTTTTTAATATAAGAATTGCAGGAATG
>NW_006774345.1:3269974-3291966 GCF_000442215.2 Lipotes vexillifer | reverse complement strand
CACTCTTTCAGGCTATCAGTAGTATTTTTAAAACTGATCTCCTGTTGACAGTATATTACACAATAGATAATTCTTAAATAAATTTAAATTAGAAGATACCTTCTCTAGCTTGGCAGAAATGTTGAAAGTGGTTGCTAGTAAGCACACAAACTCAGACTTCCAGAATTTTGCTCACTGTTACCTAATCCATTATTTGCTCATCATAAATGACCTCACATCTAACTGTAGGCTAGGTTACCTTAGTGAATACTGTACAGTAATTTCTCTTACTCAATTCTAGTATATTGCCCAGAAAAAGCTAATAAAAATAAAATAGTATGTTTTATCCTTCAATGTTCTGATTGAAATTGGAACATAAACTAGTTCATACTTTCATAATTAAGAAGTATTAAGTATTTCACAAGTAAATATTTTCTAAACTCTTGTTTCTATACATGATTTGGAAACAAACCTAAAATTTTTAAATAGGTAAATATACTAATCTATATTTCAAGATAAAAGTAAAATTATTTAATTATGTACTCACCGTTATCCACTGATTTGAAAAAAATCATTCAGATTGTGATATTTAATAGATGCCTGAAAATAAATTGGACTACTTATTCATCTTGTAGCTATATTCCATTTACTCTTCATCCATCATTAAAAGGGGAATAGCTTCTTTCTATAGCAGAAAGATTCCAGAATGCTTGCAAATTTTGAGAATTTGTTGAAAGCAAAATGAAGTACTCTGATTCCCAGAATGAGACATTTCAATCAGTAGTTACTGAGGTCTTCATCTTAGTATCTTTACTAAAAGAACTAGAACCTAGCAGAAATTAATAAAAATATCCATAGAAGGTAACTTAGAAAATGCCATAGAGAAGACAAATTACAGTAGATCAAAATATATTTTTAAATTGCAGTGTACTTTTAATTGTAAATTTAAAAGATCAAGACATAATAGATTTTCATTTGGGTTAAGTAAAAAAGACTAAGTTGGTATGAACTTTTTGAATACACTGCTTTAGGATAAAAATCTAGGAAATAAGCTAAAATTTAGAAAAGAGTTATTCACCTATAACTGTAAATAAAAGAAAATAATAAAAAGAACTATGCATTAGAAGTAAATCAAGTAGAGAATAAAGACTTGACTAAAACCTTGGAAATAATAGCAATGATATATAGAAAAATCTAATATCTCAACTTTTGTTTTGCCCTACCTTCTAACTCTAGAATAACAATGTACCCATCTTAAGCACATAGGTTACTGGGAGAAACACCCCTAAGAAATAGCTTTAAGTGGTCTTTGCCTCCAGATAAACTTCCTCTCCACCTATGAACTTTTAGCTGCATTGGACTATTTTCAAATACTGTTACCAAACACCATTGTTGCATGATTACATTAACATCATGAGTAAAGCCATTGTGAGAACCCATGTTTTACACAGGGGAAAGCCTGAAGAAATGCTTTTACCTCTTGAAATTAGTTTTGAACAATTATGTTCCATTAGAAACAGCAAAAACACATCAAACCCAGAAGGGAATTTTTTTTTTACCTGTGCATTTTGATAGTGTTTAGAATGCCTGGAACCCTAATTTCTTCTTTTTTTCCAACTCTCTTTTCCTTTCTTTTCTTTCTACCCTTCCTCTCCCCCGCCACACACACCTTTTCCTTATTCTCTTCACTCCTTTCCTGTTGTGAAATTCATTCTAGTTTTTCAGGAAAAGCTATGATTATACCCAGGACGATTTTTTTCTCCCTGTAATGAGTAAAGAAGAGTTATGAGAAATTTGCTTGCACAGCTCAGGGTAGGCCTGAAAATTCCGTGTTTTTGTGTTGGCCAGAGTACACTCTGCACTGAATCTTTCATTTTGGGTTCATGCCAGAACACTAACACATGAGAGAAAAAAGTCTTTCTTCCAGTTTGTGTTAACACCACTTTAAGTACTGGGGCTGGTAGTCACTCCTTGCTGACTCTTCAGACTTATGAGAATCGGGCAAAGGGGTTGGCTGCTACCCATCAGAGAGAGGAGGAGGCCAGATTGTAACTGTGAATGGGTTCTGTGGCTGTCCCCTGCGTTGGACTCCCCTGTTTCTGCCAGAAGCTTTGCTCCAGGCACTGATGAAATCAAAGCACTAGAAATAGAGTGCTTCCTAAAAAATGGTTAGCTTTGCTGCTACTTTCAAACAGCAAGTGGAATGTTTTGGAAGATGATCTTTTCTCAGAAATGATGGAATGTCGGAACTAAAAGACTGTGGCAGTTTGGGAAATGACAGTTGAGAGTTGTGACGGTTATTTAATTGTTGTCTCCTTGAGACCAATGAAACAAGCTGCTTTTTAGGATTCTTCTGGAGGAACAAAGTCACTGGTTTTTGACTACAAAATGCTAAGACGTTTCTGGTCCCAGGATCTCACATCAGGTGTTTTCGCCCCCAACCCCCTTATTTATTTATTTATTTAATTTATTTTTCCTATGAGAAAATCAAAGTTAGCAGAAGAGAAAGTAAATACTTTTATACAGCAAATCTCTTCCATCCCTCCCCTCTGAATCCAGCAATCAAAAACCAGTGAATTTTTCGGAGGGTTATTTTATTCTTTGGGAATTTCCTTATACATGGATAACTCCAAGTGAGATATAGTCGTTTAATTTTATGAGGGCTAAATCAGGAAACTGCTGGGCAGTCTGATACCTGCAGATAAGACAATTATAGGAATGAGACCTGGGCATTGTCCAGACACATAAAAGATGGCAGTAATCAAAACTCCCCTACTAGCTTCAATGAGGTAGAAAGGCTACTATTACTAAATATTTAATATTTATTAATTTTTATTCAGTCATTGACTGTCATTACTTACCCTCCAAAGTTCTTCTGAGCAATAAGTCAAAGCTGTTTTTACCTCTGCAGGTGATTGACAAGTACTCAAGCCATTCGGACTCTGTTGGAGCTCATACTTAACTAAGGTAAATGAGGTTCCTATGAAAGATGGAGATTGAAAGCTGGATGTTGGTATTCGTGTGGTTTTGGATTGGTCTAAGGCTACATTTTGCATTCACTCTGGAAAAGACACCAGAACCAATTTTGACCATATTATGCCGCACAATGAGGCGTAATACAAACGGTAATTTTTCTTTTTTGAGAGGGTCCTAGATGTTTTAATTGTAGCATTTTCTAACATTTTTCCAGGGTAATTACTTTTCATTTCGCCTTGAGATGTCTCCGGATATTTCTAAGCTCCTACAGTGCTTCTCCCAGGAACATATGAAAGGGAACAGGCAAATCGGTTTCATCAAAATGGTGTTAAATCGCCACCTAAAATGACTCATTACTTATCACTTGATAGCATTTAATTTTCATAAATATCATCGGCTACTAATACACACACACCAGAAACGGATCTTTGTGTTTTCAAGGTCATCACAACCCTGAGGGACACTCGCGAGAGCACACACGGAGGTACCTTTTGCTTCCGCACTACAACTCCCAGAAGGCTCCGCGGCCAGGAAGCCGTTTCCGGGCGTGCGTCCCGGCCCACCTCTGTGCCGTGTGACGCGGGAGCGCGGCCGTTGGGCCAGCGCGCGGAATGTTCGTGGCTTGAGCAACTCGGCTGACTGCTGTGGATGTTGTCCTGGTACGGACCCGGCGCTGTTCGTAAGCGCGCTTTCCACTCGCACTGCCTGTGGACCCACCATGAGGCGCCTGGGCTCGGTGCAGCGGAAAATGCCGTGTGTGTTTGTGACGGAGGTGAAAGAGGAGCCTTCCACCAAAAGAGAGCATCAGGTACCGAGGAGCGCGGGGAGCGCGGGGCCCGCGGGGCGGCCGCGGGTGGGCTGCTCCCCGCGGCGCGGGCTGCGTTTGAACTCGGAGAGGGCTCCCAGGCGCGGTGGAGCCGCCCTGCAGACTAGGGGCGGGGGCGGTTTGCAGGTTTCGCTGGGGCGGTCTAGGGTACGGGTCTTCTCCGCCCCGAGCTCCAGGTTCTTGTACCTTCTTAGTTGCAAGGGAGGGAATCTGCGGGAGAATTTTTCTGATCCGGCAATTCAAACTTGCCATCGCATGGAAATTGAAAACCCGCATCTTAAATAATGTTCCTTTCTTCTTAGGTTACCACCTTTTGAGGAAAATCCCTTAAGTAGTCGTATAGTCACTGCAAAACAAGCTTTCCTACTTTTCACGAGTGTGGTGTCAAAGTGGAGATTTTAGAAGACTTGCTTCACCTGTTCAAACCAGGGAACCGATGACAGTGTTGACAACTAACCTAAATAGGTCACTAAAGATCAGACCTCGTGTATTGTTACCAGTAATTAACTACTTGATTCTAATTTTGGTGTTTCCATCTCAAGGTTTTCTATTCTCGCAGCAACGTGTTTTACAAATGGAGAGGGCCCTTAATAAATACTGGTGAATGATCCTGTATCAGGATAACTCTTTAATACATAGTAAAGTCCTTGATAGCAAAATGACCACTTATCGGTTGGGTGCTTCAACTCATCATACAGAATCAGCATGTGCATTTGACTCCACCTCCACTTCCCGTTAACATCGTTCACACTGGCCTTCTTGTCTCCCAGGCTAAAAGACTTTTAAGGCCAGGACTGCTGTGTTATTTCTAGTCCCAGTTTTTAGGACCTGACACATGGTAGGCACTGGATAAACCCTGGCGTCATTTCATGCCAGCTTTCCATTTACCTTGATGCTTTTTACCTTATAACATCTCGTTGCCACCGCTATTATAGTTCTTAATATTTTACGCCCTTATTGCACTATTGTTCTTTCTTGCCGCTGAGAATGACCATCATTATTCTTTCCTAGTCAAAACCCTGCAGTTACTACTAAATATCTGTAGCAGTAGTTGTCAAGCTTTTATTTTTTAAGCCCTAACAAACTTAATTCATACGAAACAATGGCATCCTGAACAGTGGTTCGCTCTAGCTGTGATTCTCAACTTTGTATGTTGCAGGTGGGAGGGGAGTAGTTTGTAAAAGCACTCTCCACCAGGAAAATAAGCCCCTTCTCTTGTCCCTCTGCAGTCAAGTATAGCTTATAGTGTTGTTTATAGCATAGCATTCAAATTCTTAATTGCAATTCAAGGATTCTCATTAATCAGGCCCAGTCGTAAAGTGCCTGTTAGGCCCACAATGAGGTGCCTGAGCTCAGTGTAGTGAAAAATGCCATGTGTGTTTGTGACAGAGGTGCCTACTTAAAGTGACATCTGTTCTAGCAAAGTCTGTTTCATCTTGTGAACATAGCAAGCACAATCTTGTCTCTATGCTCAGGCTACGCACTCTACCTGGATCACTTCCAGGATTTTAAAAATTTGGAATCAGAACTTCTGTATGAAATCTTTCATCAGCTTACGTATCCTGGTGATTTCCCCTACCAAGAAATTGTAGAGGACCACTCAGTTGATACTAGCTATTACTTTTTATACACACATGCCTTGTTTCCAGTCAGAGTTTAAAGACTTAAGTGACAGAGAAGGAGAACTTTGCGTACCCCTTGGTGTCTTATGCTGTCCTTTGGACATGTCAGTAGCATGGAGTGGTAGGTAATTCATTCTTATGGAAGGGATATTTGTCCTCATCAAGAACTCCATAAAGTCACCTCCTCCCTAGAATCTTTGATAAATTTAAACACATACACACACGAGGAGAGCTATTGGGCCAAACCTTGGTCCTACTGCCACAGGTTAAATTGATATCCTCTGATACCAATGTTATGTTACTGATAAATCCCTAGCCATTCAGCTTTATCTTAAAAACACTGAAACAGACGCTGAAACAGACTCTGAAACAGTACTTCATTTATTAGTCTTAAACCTATCATACCAGTATGTTTATACTGTAGTGTTTTTTCATATTATGTAAGGTGAGTATTACTTCAGATAATTTAGATTATAAAACAGTGGCATAGTCTTTTCTCATAAATGAAAATAAATTACAGATAAAAAGTTGGTAGGAATCCTAGAAACTGTCTTTTCCTCCATTCTTGATACTCTTGGCTTGTCTTCCTGACAGTAGAAAAACCGTAAGTTAAATATGCAAACAGTTCACTACTGATAAAGCTGAAAGGGTCCCCATTTGTTTTTCTCCTCAGCACTTATCATAGCTAACATTGTACTATACATTTTGTTGCTGTTATCATCTCCCTCCTTAAAATGAACCTTCCGCTAAAGGCAGGTCCCCAGTGCTGAGGACAATACTTAACCCATAGGAGGCATTTAGCAAATAATTGTCAAGTAAATGACTGAACACACATAACACCTGTGCTAGGGATGCAGCTCTGCATAGGACATGGTTCCTGTTGTCAAGCTTATTATGGTAGATAAAGAAACATGTGAATACAGTTGACCCATGAGCAATGCCAGGGTTAGGGGCTTGGATCCTACAGCAGTGGAAAATCCGAGTATAATTTGTGGTTGGCCCTCATATTCGAGTTTCCTCCATAACCAGGGTTCTGCATCCAGGATTCAACCAACCTTGAATGTGTAGTACTGCAGTATTTACTATTGAAAAAAAAAATCTGCATAGAAGTGGTCTCATGCAGTTCAAACCTGTGTTTTTCAAGTCGACTCTGATTACAAATCTGTGTGGAAAAACATGTATTGCTATGATAGCATAGAAGGAGAGTGGGTGATTTGTAAGAATGTCACAGGAGAAATATTTTGAAGGATAAACTGGTGATCATCCCTTCGAACTAGTGAAATTAAGAACTTCAAGGTAAGAGTGTGTGCGAAGGCATAGAGGCTATTTATCTTAAACCAGTTTTCTCTTTCTCCTTTTTAAGCCATTTAAAGTTTTGGCAACTGAAACTATAAGTCACAAGGCATTAGATGCAGATATACACAGTGCAATTCCAACAGAAAAAGTGGATGGAACATGTTGTTATGTTACTACTTACAAAGGTAATTATAAAACTGTACTACAAATATTACTTATTTTTCTTAGTCACTTAAACTGTATATATCTGAAATGGGGCATTGCTCTTCATAAACCCTTGGAAACTTAAGTGTAATAGGAAAATAATAAAATCACAATTGGTACATTATACTTATTTATTATATCATTGTATCTTTCTTTTGGGGGAAGAAGGAAAGATAACTAATATTTACTTAATACCCATTAAGGGCCAGACAGTATGATAAATGCTTTATATATGTTATCTCTAATTTGCACAATAAGCCTCTCCATTTCACAGAAAGGGAAACTGAAGCTCAGAGAACATAAATAATTTGTTCGAGACCATATAATTAATGAAGGCTCAACTGGTAATAGGGTTTATCTGACCCTAAAGCTTGTTATTCCACTGGTCCCAGTGCTGATTCCATTGTTTTTATTACTATTGGCAATGTCTCTAATTTATTTCATTTTAATGTACTTTAAACTCAAATAGAAATTGTCAGCTATGTTAAGGGAAAAAATGCATTGAAAAGAGAGAAATAATCTTTGTGATTTTTTTTCTGGATAGTGAAATTACCTCTCAATTCCAGCAAGAGAAATAGAACAGTTAAATGCATATTGAACACATTCTTTATATCAGGAAATCTCTTCTGAAGTGCATCTTTTTTCATGTTTAATTGTGATAAAATACATATGACATAAAATTTACCATGTTAACCATTTTTAAGTGTACAGTTCAGTGGTGTGTACAGTTCTCATCATTGTGCTGCTATCGACACATCCATCTCCAGAACTCTTTTCATCTTGCAAAACTGAAACTTCCTACCCATTAAACAACTCAGCATCCCCACCTTCTTCCAGACACCATTCTACTTTGTCTCTAGGGTTTTGACTACTCTAGGTAACTCATATAAGTGGAGTCTTAACAGTAGTTGTCTTTTTGTGGCTGGCTTATTTCACTTAGCATATTGTTCTCAAGAGTCATCCATGTTGTAGTACATGTCAGAATTTCCTTCCTTTATAAAAGGATGAATAATATTTCATTGTGTGTATATACCACAAGTTTGTATATACTACATAATTGTGTGTATATACCATTCATCCATCAGTGTGTACTCGGGATGCTTCCATCTGTTGGCTGTTGGGAACAGTGGTGCTATGAACATGGTGTACAGATATCTGAGTCCCTGCTTTCAGTTCTTTGGGGTATGTATCAAAAAATGGAATTGCTGGATCATATACTAATTCTTTTTAAAATTTTTTTAGGAACTGTCATACTGTTTTCTGTAGCAGCTGCACTATTTACATTCCTAGCAGGACTTCAGAAGGGTTCCAGCTTCTCCATATCCTCACCAACACTTGTTTCTTTCTGGTTTTTTTTTGATAGTAGCCATCTTAATGGGTGTGAGTGCAATGCATTCTTTTATGTTTATTGTGAAAAGAACAAAAGGTCCATTCAACAGAAATGACAGTGTAGTTTTAATCTGGTTCTTCATATTATTTATTGGTATAGCTAATCAGTAATATATAGTGCCTAAACCAAACTTTAATCAATAATTTTTAAGATAAATCTCTGATTTATATATTTGAAGAAACTGAAAGATTTTTTTAGACTTATATTAAGAAACTTCAGTGTGCATCATATGTGTAATCATGTATAATGGTAGCAGTTAAACAAGATTGGATTGCTAAAGAAAACTTACAGAATCCAGAGTGACAGTGCTTGCAGATTCACAGTTTATTACAGGTAAAGGATAGGCAATGCAGCAAAGGCATTAAAAGGATGTGCGTCACAACCAAAGACTCTCTCACAGCAAAGCATCTGGTGAGACCAGGTGAAAGCTTCTATGGTCCCCCGCCCTGACTCCTCCCCCACCTTCCTGACAAATCCAGGCAGGACACACTTTCTTAAAGCAGGGACCACCACTGATATAGGCAGGGAACACCTCAGAAACTGGGAATCTGAAATGGAGTCTCAGCTGGGGATTTTTATATTTTGCTGGCCATGAAGGTATCTTCCTGCTAAGTAACCAGCCTCAACATCAGCCCTCCAGGAGTCTCGCTGAGACCAGGTGCAACTCATTAGCCTCACTTGTCAATAAAGAGTGCTGGCACCGGCCCTGAAACTTCTCAGATCCCTGACTGTAAAGCATTGCTATTAATCAATGTTCAGTGCCTTGACCCCAGGGGTCAGAGCCATGCAAAACAGTTTAGTCTCACTCCACATTTTTGGGAATTAACCCTCATAGCACATAGTTCGGTTTCAGGGAAAGTGTGAATACAATTTTCTGGTTATGTTTCCATTTAGTATAGAGGTAGCTTCGGTTTCTCACAATTGCTAGTTTCTAATAAAATATGGCTGTGGAATGTCCTTATGAAAGAGTCACATTTGCTTTTTATCTCATCCCCATCACTCTCTAACCAAAGACTTAAGTCTTATACATCAGGTACGGTTAGGTAGGATGTCTGTTATACTGCTTATCTCCCTTTGTCTTCTGGGTTGCTTCTCTTAGAGGAGATGACTCCTACTGTTTATTGAAAAATTTTATACGGAAATGTCTTTCAAGATAAATTTTGTTTGCCTCTTAAACTTTTTTTTTCCTTTCATTATTTTTTAGGTCAGCCATACCTTTGGGCTCGGCTAGATAGAAAACCTAACAAACTAGCTGAGAAAAGGTTTAAAAATTTTCTACATTCAAAACAAAACTCTAAAGGTTAGTGGGTCCTTTTTTTTCTTTTTTTTTAAAGCTTTTCATGATTTAAGTTGAAATTTTTGGCTTATTTCTTGCTATGGTGTTCTTTATATTATATGCTTCTTTACAATTTAAGCACTTTGGGAAAAGAAAAAATTATAATTGAATATCTTTATATGTAAAAGCATATTCTTGAAAAATATTTCAAAATATTTTCCTAACTCTTCTGTGACTCTTCATTGTAGCACGTCCATTTTATTAAAACCTACAAATTATTATGTGTGTGTGTGTGTATATATATATATATATATATATATATATACACACACACACACATATATATAATGAGTGACACATTTTGGTTTTGTCTACCTAAGAGACAAATAGGTAATTTTATAAATCAGGCACAAATCTCAAAGGATTATTAATATTTTTAATTATTACAGTAGATACCTCTAAATATTATATAAGTAGATATATACATTTGTTGTTATATATCCACTCATTCATACATATAATCTTTATATATTTATATTCATAGTGCATTAAAAATTTACCATAGGGCTTCCCTGGTGGCGCAGTGGTTGAGAGTCCGCCTGCCGATTCAGGGGACACGGGTTCGTGCCCCATTCTGGGAAGATCCCACATGCCGCAGAGTGGCTGGGCCCGTGAGCCATGGCCACTGAGCCTGCGTGTCTGGAGCCTGTGCTCTGCAAACAGGAGAGGGCACAACAGTGAGAGGCCCACATACCGCAAAAAAAAAAAAAAAAAAAAAAAAATTTACCATAAATCACACATGCTGGAACATTGGTTGCTTTAGTTAGACTGTTACTGCTGTTACAGATAGTGGTGGATTCAAAATTGAAAATTTAAAGTGTTAGTACCTTAACCCTGAGAAGTAGACACATAGTGGTGGAGTGAATGGAGACTAATTATATGATACCTGACATTATGGGGTTCATTAGCTGTTCCCACTTTGAATTTGTTCAGTGTTATATATATATTTTTTAAAGTATCGCCACACATAAGATTATTTAACTCTTTTAGAATTTTTTTGGAATGTTGAGGAGGACTTCAAACCTGTTCCAGAGTGCTGGATACCAGCGAAGGAAATAGAACAATTAAATGGGAATCCAATACCTGATGAAAATGGACACATTCCTGGTATTATTATACATTCAATTGGAAATTACAGAACTTAATTTTAATATGGTTCTTCATGGTATTTATCTGTATAGCACAAATTTTCTAAGTCTAATTTAAGTTTAACGATACCAAAGATGTTTCATATCAAGAACGTCCTTTCAAGTTTAGAATCTTTTCTCAGGTGGACAGTTTACTACCTGTAGTCTGTGAAGATTAATAAAGCATTGAGTGTGGGAATAGCCTTGAAGTGTTGTCAGGATGACGGTATGTTCTAATCTGAAATTAAGCCTTTGACTTTTTAGACTGGGGATAACAATATGTATATATTTTTTGCAAAGATCTTAGAAGACTGTCTCGAAGGGAGGTGAAAATAGGTGTCTCACAGTAGTTTTTCTGGAGATGGGAAAATTTTGCAGAAGTGTGCTGAGTAGAAGGATAACTCCAGATTAAAAGAACCTATAATGTGCAAAGTACTCTTTGATTCTAGTAATGCAAAAGTGAGGAGGATCAGAACCTTTATCCTTGATGATCTTTTAGACAGTAGGAAAAATCTACCAATAATAGTATGATTTAAGAACTAAAAGGAAATAATACACAGGGTACAATTGGAGAAAAGAGGAAGAACTCCTAGTTCAACCTGTGGTGGTTAGAGGAGGCTTCTAAGGAGAGTGGACATTGAAACTGAAGCTTAAGAACCAGGAAGTTAGTTGGCGAGGGAAGGGAGAAGGTCAGCTTAGGCAAACTCCCACGAAGGGGAGAGATCATGGAGTCTTTGAGAAATTTTAAATAACACCTTATTGTGGCTGGAATGTTTAGAGTGTATGACACTTGAAGCTATAAAAGTAGAGGCTGGAGGTGTGGAATGGGCTCAGATCTTAAAGGGGTTTATATTCCATCTGAAGAAGTTTGAAGTTTATCCTGAAGATGATTATTAAGCGGAGCTACAGCAGAACTAAATTTAAATTCTTGAAATCGAATTACAAGGGAGATAGTAGATCAGCAAAGAGGTTATTATAGTAATCTGGGTGAATAATGAATGCCAAAGATGTGACGGTCATAATAGTGTTTATGCCCTAGTTTGTCTTTTTTTTTTTGGTAAGGAATTCTCCACAACAAAGAAGCCTAATCTGCCATCAGTAGTTAGGAAGGGAATAGCAGTAACATTCGATAAATGTAGAATCAATAAATTGTTCAATAAATACTGGAACAATACAGTAAATTGCGGAACACTTGCATCTGTCTGTCGTCCCTGAAACTGGAGAGAAGGTAGAGAGAAAACTTAATTTAAAAAAAGGTTTTGGTGCTGTGTCTTAGAATGGTGCTCAATATTTATTGAAAATGTGAATTTTCTATTAAAAGAATGCTGAGTGCTCTGAAGTGAATAATCAAACAGGTTAATTCCTCAGCAGAATCAAGAATGAGACCTTATGATTAAAGAAAAAGATTATGATTTACAAAGTAGTAAAACTGCTAACATTTCCACTGATGTTAAAAGTGATACCTGTGTGTGATAGAACATCCAGAAAATACAGAAAATTTGCAACAAAAATTAAAATTACCTTAGGTCTTAATCCAAAGAAAAACAGTGCAATAAAAAACACTTCTTTCTTTAAATGATAGGTTGGGTACCAGTGGAGAAAAACAACAAACAGTATTGCTGGCATTCCTCTGTAGTAAATTATGAATTTGAAATCGCCCTGGTACTGAGGCATCATTCTGATGATCCTGGTCTTTTGGAAATTAGTGCAGTGCCACTCTCAGATCTGTTAGAACAAACACTGGAGCTTATAGGAACGAATATTAATGGAAACCCATATGGTGAGTAAAGCCTTTTTTTTTGTTTAGTTACAGTAGTCACTTTTAAAGAAAACTTCCTAGGTTCAACTGAAAAAAAATACACACTAAAGAAATGACTAATAAACTTGAGTTATTTGTTTTGGTTTTTAGATTCCATATATAAGTGAAATCACACAGTATTTGTCTTTTTCTTCTTTCATTTAGCATAATATCCTTTAGGTCTATCCATGTTGTTGCAATTGGCAGGATTTCATTCTTTTTTTATGGCTGAGTAATATTCCATTGTGTGTGTGTGTGTGTGTGTGTGTATGTATGCATATGTGTATGTACACACACCCCATATCTTTATCCATTCATCTATTGATGGGCACTTAGGTTGCTTTTCATGGCTAGGTAATTAGTTTAGCATTAATTAACAGCTAGGAGTAAAGTAAATAAAAGAATTAGCAATGAATAGCATATCAAGCATTAGAATATACACCATGATGATTTGAGTACAAGTCCTGAGGGCACTATGGAGTATTGTTAACCCAGGGATGAAGACAGACCCAAGGTCATTAAAGCTGGAATAGCAAAATCGTATATAGGGATCAGAAGCAGACTAATTGGCAGATGAAAAGAATCTAAGACAGTAATTATACAAGTTATCAGATACAGCATGGCTGTTTGGTAAATACTGAATGATAGTTGAATGTGGCTAATGGTGTAGAGCAGCAGTTGGTGGACTTTTCTATAAAAGGCTAGACAGTAAATATTTAGGATTTGGGGGCCATATCCCTGAAACAGGCCATAGAGAGTAGTACTTAAATGAATGGGTTGGCTGTGTTCCATTGAAACAATTTATAAAAACAGGCACCTGGCTGGATTTAGTTGAAGGTCATCGTTTGCCAATTCCTGGTATAGAGCACACAAAGGTGGAATTTAGATTTAATGGGATAAGGTGCCGACTTTTGAGTGAGGGCACTTGTCTCTCTTCAAGGAATTAAACTTTTTGGTAAATTTATTCCTCAGTGTTTTAGAGGCTTTTTTTAATTTGGAGGGAGAAATTTCCTCATTCTTTTTGAAACTTCTGTATGGCTAATGGCAAAGTTTTACAATTTTAGGGTTAGGAAGCAAGAAGCATCCATTACATCTTCTTATACCACATGGAGCATTTCAAATAAGAAATCTACCTACTTTGAAGCATAATGATCTGTTGTCCTGGTTTGAAGGTTGCAGAGAGGGTAAAATTGAAGGAATAGTGTGGCACTGCAGTGATGGCTGTTTAATCAAGGTAATGGCAGAAAATAATTAGTGGGATTATGTCATTTTACGTTCTTAAAGTAGAAGTGGCACTAAAATGCTCTACAAATTGCAGTAATTCTGATATGTAGTAATTTAATTTCTTCATCTCACGTGCCACCATCTTTATATGATAAAGTTGTGTTTCCCAAAATGTATATATTCTTTGGGGCGTTGGTTCTTCTAGATGTGCTTCAGAATTAAAGTGATGAAAATGTCCGGAAAACCCTGCATACTATGCATTGCCTTCTTGGAAATTCATGTTGAACATTAGTGTTCTCTAAGACATCTGTACTAATAACTTAGTTTAACGCAGCATTTCTCAAAGGTACCTGATTATAGAATTCGTTGAGTTAAAAGAGTGCCAAGGTGACAGTTAATATATACAGAATGAATTCTTTTACCCTTTGCACCCTTTCTGTCTCCTGGACTTGTCTTTTTGATTTCACATAGGTTCTAGTTTGTAATGTTCAAAGCTGGACCCTAGTCCAGTTTGGACCAACCCCAACTCCAAACAATTCACTGAAGCCAAAAACTTAGATATCATTTTTAACCCCTCTCTCCATCACTTCCTACATCCAATTATCAGTTCTAAAAGATTCTCATCTGTTGCATCTGTGTACTTCTTACCAACCAATTGGCTGTTGATTTTAATTTAAAACAAGATCCATGCTTGAATTATTTTGTCACCCTCCTCAGCGTTATCTTTCAGTCTTATCCCTGTCCTGTCCATGCTTCACAAATGAATGAGAATACTACTTCCCTGCATGAAAGTGTTCAGTGACATGAAGATTTTTCACGATCTGGCCCCTGCTAAAATTTCCAGAACTCTTTACCCCCATCTCCCAAACACACCCACGCTGTATATGTTCTTAACTAAATGCAACCAGAGCAAAAACACGATTCTATCACACGATATTTCTTTTGGTTAGAATGCCTTCCGCCCACATTTTTCAATTGGCTAACTTCTACACTCAGTAATAGACTCTATTATTCATTACATTTTTATGGAGCCCCTGATTATGTTCCTGGCATGTTCCCAGGTGCTGGAAATAGAGTCAACAAAACAATGTCTCTGCCTTCATGAAGCTTACATTCTAATGGGGAAGATAGACAATAAGCAAGTAAATATGTAATATGTCAGGAGAACAGCTATGAAAAAAAAAAGGGTAAGATGACATGGAGCCTTAAATAGTGCCTGGGAGATAGTAGGCACTCAAAAGATTTGTAAGTGAATGAAGATAATACAGGCTAAAAGCTAATGCCCTTTTTTTCTTTTCAGGTCCATCGCCATCATCTTGGTTTATGCTGGCCAATCCCAGATACCTATATGAATTCAAAACCAGTTATTATCAACATGAATCTGAACAATTATGTGTATGCCTTTGATGCTAAGTGTTTATTTAATCACTTTTCAAAAATAGATAATCAGAAATTTGGTAGGCTCAAAGATATAATACTCAATGTATAAACTGGAAATGCAATTAAAAACCAGCTTCTTTGTTATTATATTTCAATATTGAATATTCTGCCATGTTTAGAAGGTAAAAATATCTGTTTCTATTTATTGTTCAGTGTCTAATGTAGCATCATGTCTTCTAGCATTTGAAGAAATGAATTTCCCACCTGCAAATATCTATTCAAAATTTTATTGAGAAACAGCAAGTGAGTTTTAACCTCTGGAATTTAAAATATAATAGTAAGCTGCCCAGTTTGTACAAAGGTTAGATTCAGTCCATTATACATGGGTAGTAGCATAAAAGACAAACCAACAATTCTGGACCATTTACTTTAAAAATTAAATAGTTTAAGCTGAATATAATAGTGCTAGACATTTAAGAAAACTTATGGCTCAACTTCATAATGTATTTTTATCTATATATATACACACACACACACATATAATAATTTGAGAATACAAAAGTATATATAAAACCCCAGTTTTAAATGTTTAAGAAACTTAAAACATTATGAATGTATAGGAATTCACCATAGCTCATTGCCTATTTGACAGATACAACTTATCCTAAAAGTCTTCAAAAATACACTTTTCTAATACGTTGAAATTTTTGTATAATTTTATTTACTAAAAATTCCAATTTAGGTAAAGGTACAAGGTATTGGGAAGGAAATCATGTAGGTCAGAGACTTGCCTGATTTCCAGATGGAACTTCCAGATGGAATTTTAACTTACAAAGTTAATAAACAGTTAGATAAAACTATAGTTAGAGGTGGCCCTTAGTATATGGGAAATTAACAGGATTTTCCTCCTCTTCATCTTCAAACTGTTCAGAAGCAGCAACAGGACTAGTTAATTCAACTCCAAATTGTTCAGAAAGCTTTTTTAACTTCTCTTCTAAGAGAATATTTTTTTTCACTTCTTCTTTGTAATTATACTTCAGATCTTCGATTTCTTCAAAAAATGAAGGATCAAAATTTTCCAGTTCTTTTTTCAGCTTTTTAATTTCCTCCTAATAAGAACATATTATCTTTAAAAGGTATATATAGGAAAAAATACATTCTTTAGGTGTGAACTAAAGAGGTTAATTACAAACATGAAAGCCAAAGTAACCTGAATAGTCAAATATACGGCAGAAGTATTTTCTTAAGATTTTATTAATAAGGTTTCATTGTATAGTGTAAGTAACTAACTTGTTAACTGTCAAATTATTTGTTCTCTAAGTTATGTCCTGGTCTTGGACTAAAATTTATCAGCTCTTAAATCAGAGGGGATTTAATCTTTCTCCAAAAGAATATGAAGATACTCTCAATGAGGCAATCAAAAAACTTGGCTATTCACAACATTGAAGTTATTTTGGTTAAGATTCTTTGGTTAGGCTTTACTTGTATTTTCTTTACAAATACCTAATTCTCAATGAATAATGGTCACTTGTTATAAATATATTTATGATCAGGTAAACTGTTGGGCTTCTGCCTGGCTAAAAGTTAGGCATCTGGTAAAGAAACAATTTGAGCTTTAATGACCATGTAGAATAGCCAGTGATCACTAGTTAATTTTCATATTTATGCTCTTCTGTTTACAGATTATTAAAGAGATAAAGCATATCAAATATCTTTCTTTAAGGGAACTATTCCTGAAAAGAATTTCTAAAGGAAATAAAAGACACTTCCCAATGTGACCCAAAACTTCGAAAAACATTAAAATAATGAGCTATATTTGTGACAATTAAAAATAATTTACTCTTTAATCCTATTTGTCTCAATTTTTTGATGGTTCTGTTTTAATAAATATTTTTAATACAGTCAGATGAATATAATCAACTTTGTAATATCAAGGTTAAATGTAAGTATAAAATGTGATCCCAGGAATATTTAGGATACATACTTAAAACTTAGAGATGGTGAGCATAAAAACAGTTTTCAACAGCTGTTTTCACAAAACATTTATAATACTATAATTAAAATAGTTACCTTCAAATGCTGCTTTTCTAGATCTGAGGTTTTGAGCTGTGTCTCTAGATCTTTGACCTTTTCCTTTAGTTGATCAGGATCTGCCTCCAAAAAAGTGAAAATTAGACTAAGCTTTTCCCACTCTGAATAAGTTCAAGATAAAGCATTTATTTTAGAGGATAAGGAGGAAATTTATGAAACTAGAGCCTGGAAAATGTTGTCTTTTATGGTTGAAACACTTTTCAGGCTGTGAATTCTGTATGCTACCTCTATATCAGGTATTATAATTCCATAAGCAGACAAAGAGAAGAGGCATATGTTAGGTGTTTGTTAGACATATAGATCCAGGTTGGTTTTTTACATGGAAGAAACCATTATTTTCAGAGAAAAGTTCTAGAACCAAGAAAATTTGTTAGGTGCTAATAGTACAACATTAGAATAAGTAGACTATTAGGGAAGGGGCTACAACCATAAGGTGGCCAAATGCTCCTGTTACCCAACCGCTTTGACTATTCCGTGTACTTCAGTGCGTATTTACTGTAATTATTGGGTTGGCCAAAAAGTTCGTTTGGGTTTTTCCGTAAGATGTTATAGAAAAACCTGAACGAACTTTTGGGCCAACCCAATACTATGTGAAAAATGTGCTGGGCAGGATGGATAACACAAAGATGAATAAGTCCTGATATTTTGGTAGGAAAACATAAAAAGCACAAGGGCTTTAATTTATTGATTTCCCTCAGAGTTAACATATCTCTAATTTTATAATGAGAATCAATGGACAATAGTATTTTTGCTTTAATTGCCGTCTTTGCTAGAAACATACTTTCTTTAAATTGCATATAATGTGTCATGTGGTCATATTTTACATCCATTGAGGGGTAAAATTTTTAAAATAATGCTGAATTTTGAGAAAATAATGGTAAGCAAATACATTTTCATGAATGGGACAGGAAGCATATTCTATTAAGGTGAACTTGGAATGGTCCTCCAATTACTGTAAGTTGGAGACAAATATTTTCCTCGTACTTTTCAAAGCTTCCCTCACCTCTGCAGAAAGTACTAATGATTTTTTTACAGAGTTGATTTTTGATCACTGGAATGCTATATTGAGTTGTCTTAATCAGTGGGATGCTATATATTACATAGATTGGTAATGAAATTATGCAGTAAAAGTGATTATTATTATGTATAGCACTTTCCAAAAGTTAGCTTAATGATCACATATACTTAAATAGTGCTTTAAAATTTCCAAAACAGTTTTGGTTTGATTTTGAGCCTTAACAGTCTTTGGTAGATATCCTTATTTTTAAATAGAAGATGAGGAAATGAGGGTTCAGAAATTCCCTCTCGGGAAACTGAGGTTTAGAAAGAGAACTTGCCTAACATCATCAGCATTAACTGCTCTTTGATGCTGTGTCTGGTTTAGTACACCATGCTGGCTGCTGGAAGAGATGTTATCAAGAGAGGTTTATGTATGTACTTCTAGTCACCAAGAGAGGAGGCAGTCTAGTGGTCAATAGCAGGAAATGGCAAGGAGCTTTGGAGTTTCACAGATTTAGGCTTCATCCTGCCTCTGCCACTTCCTAGCTGCTTTGAATCTGTTTAACACAGGTAGAATGGAGACAGAGGTACTCAAAATTCAGGGCTATAAGAATTAAATTATAAAACGCTTGTAAAGCATTTAGCACAGTGTCTGGAATGACTCATACATGACAGCCTTAATACAAAGTAGCAACAAGACTACTTGGTAGGATATTGAAAAGCTATGTGAAATAGTCAAAAACTGTTTAGATATAAATTAGTATAACCCTTTGGAACAGAATTTGGCATTTTCATAAAAGCTATCAAATACAATATGCATACAAACAATCGATTCTTATTATTTGCAGTAGTTATGTTCTATAAAGTCAACATGAACAATGAATTAGTGAATACTGAACCACTGCTCTTAGGGAAAATAAACCTACATACACATACATCTCACATAGATTTCATAATCTTAAATCCTGGAAACAACTCATCCTGGTAGGTCTTATTTTCTTTGTTATACAGGAGAGAACAAGGTTCGGAAGTATCAAGTGACTCCTGAGGCTGCCCTAATGACAGGCATCAGAGCTGAAATTTAAACCCAGTCCAGCTGGTCCCAGAACCAGAGGTTCCTGCCCTGTGCAGCAGTGCCCCCTGTTGTCTCCTCCTGTGGTCATCCTTGTATGAGAGCTGAAACAATGCAGAGCATCACCTTGCTGAATCTCATCTAGGAAAGTGTGGATCATAGAACTTAAATTTTTCACTGCTCTGTGTGTATGTCTGCAAAAGTACCACACAGTACTGATTTGGGGTTACAAGTAAATTTACTGAGTAGGTGAATATGCAAATACAGAATCTGCAAATAATGAGGATCAACTATTCACTGTATGTGTGTTCACGCATATACATATACATTACATACATATGTGTATATGTGCATACCTATGCACACAGGAACAGGGGAATGATTAGTAATCACTTCTGAATGTAAATGGAAGAGGGTAGAAGGATAGACTTTTTTACTTTGTAAAAGGAAAAAAAAGGATATAGGCAATGTTTACTTATATACATGTAGTTTTTAAATTAATAACAAGATGAAAGTAACATTTAGAAGAAAATGTTCAAAGGGCTTAAAAGGGCCTATATTGAGAAACTGGAAGCAACAGACCTAATATTTATTACTTAGCATTGTATCATGGTTAAATCTGTAACATCCAGATGGAATACAAGGAGAAAGACACTTGAATACTTGCTACTCAATATTACAGACAAAAGGGCTCAATGGGAATATTGTTTCGTGGAAGACAGAGACAGCTTTAAAAACTTAAATCAAGGATTTGATTTTATAAAAGGAAGACAGTTATCAGAAATGTGTGAACAAACAAGAAAGGCAAACCCTAATTCAAAAACTTGGGTTATCTAACATGCTATGAGTGTTAAAAAATATACTACCGGGTATGGTGCTTTCAGGTCCATTCTGGTCTTTGTTAACTTCTATCTGATGGATTAATTCTTCTTTTTCTTTTTCCAGCTGACTATTAGCTAATCTAGAACACAATGATAATGTGTTAAAAAAAGGCAAACAGACATTGCTCCACAAAATGCATGAGCATTTCTTTAATTGTGTGATGTACAGTGCTTAGAACTTGCTGATATTTATAAAGGTAAACATTTGTCCATTTACTCTTCCTGCTGCAATGCTACCATTCTCAGAGATCAGAGAATCAAAATCCTTCATGTTCTTAAAATCTGATCTGATGTCATTTTCAAGAGTAGTTTTTCTCTTGCAGCGAGGAGCCTCACAAAAGTTCGCTACACAGAGCCTTGGAAGATTATTTTTCCTCATTTCAATTAACATTTGCCTTTGGAAGCTAAGGTTTAATATATTCTATGCTATTAAGAAAGTTTAAACTACAAACTTGACACCTATATTAAGATCTGGTTTACCCTTTTTTTTAGCATCCATTATATAAAAGAGTGATTGGCATTAGAAGGATGAAATAAGGCTGAAAAACCTATTAGGCAGCAAGGTTGAAAAATCTTAACTGTCTAGATATAGCAAATGTGGTTATATTAAAATATAATTTTTAAAAAGTAGTCATATGAACAAATAATATACCTAAGAACTTGAAGCTCCCATTGAAGGCCTTGCTCTGTTTCATCACCTTCAGGAACATGTTTGAGAATCTCAATCTTTGGGCACAATGAAAAGTTAGAAGACAAAGTTTGACACGGAAATATGAGGTTTTATAAAGATACTTTCAATGAAGCATAATTTTAAAAGTTGAGTTTTCAAAAGTTCATATGATTGTACATCTATGGTGATCTATCCACTATTCATTCAACAATTATTTACTGAGGAACTACTGCATGCCAGGCATTGTCCTAGGCACACTGGATACAGCAGTGGAAAAAAAAATAAGCAAAATCCCTTCCTTCATGATCCTGTGGTCCTTACATTTTTAGTGGGGGAAGACAAACAGTGAGCATGTGATGTGACTGGATAACACTTCAAGATGGTGGGAAGGGCTATTAAGAAAAATAACCTAGGGTAAGAGGACAGAGTGATGGAAAGTAGTATAGGTTTGGGAGGGTCTGAGGAGCTTGCATTTAAGCAGAGACATGAAGTGCAGGAGTGAGCTATGAGAATATTTGGGTAAACAGTATTCTAATAAACAAGAGAAACAAAAGCAAGGCCCAGAAGTTTGAATGAGTTTGGTTTTCCCGAGGATTGAAAGAATGTCAGTGTGGCTAGAGCACTATGAGTGCTGGAGAAAGTAAAGATGAGGCTAGAGAGGAAACCAGATGCCATACCATGTAGGTCTTTGCAGGCTATGAAAAGAACTTTAAGATTTTGTTCTGGGGTAATGGGAACCACTGGAAGATTCTAAGGATGGGACTGCTATGATTTGCTTTATACCTTTAAAAGGATTACTTGGCAACTATGTGGAAAATAGGTCAGGGATAAGGAGAAGGTGAAACAAGGCAAGAGCGGAAGCAGGGACACCAGTTAGGAAATTACTGCTATTCAGGTATGAGAGAATAGCTTAGACTAGACTGGCAGTGTTGGAGGTGCTGAGACATCATCAGATTTGGGATACGTCTGAAATAGAGCTGACAGGATTTAATGAAAAAGACACAGGGTATGAGTGAAAAGAAAGGAGTCTATGATCCAAGGTTTTTGACTTAAACAAATAGGTGAATGGTGGGGCCATTCACTTAGATGGAACTTGTAGGAGAGGAATTAGTCCAGAGTTC
>NW_006774345.1:3196365-3269964 GCF_000442215.2 Lipotes vexillifer | reverse complement strand
AATGCCGAGGGGTGGTTTGAAATATGATGCATTATTTTATCACATAAAGAAAAATGACATTACTTGCCTGTTGCTCAAGATCTTCTGTGTATTTCTTAACTTTTTGTTCCCTCTCTGTTGCTTGTCTTACAAGCTGTTTAAGATCAGTAAGGCTTTTAGTTTTTTTGGCAATATCAGTTTCCAATTCTTTCAACTTGGTTTCATACATTCTAAAAGTATAAAGGAAAAAAAATGGTGTAGACATGGAAAATAATTTCTCTCATTGATTTAAAAGCTAGTTCAAGTTACTGCACTAAAAATAAAGAATATCTTATTATACTGTTTCTTCTATTCAAATCTTTTCCTACATATTTACTTAGCATTAGGTGACAGCAAGGGATAAGTACCCCTAATTAACAGGCCAATTAAATAGAGGATTTAGATGTTTCCCGAAGTTATAACAAGGATGGAGCCTGAATTTTACCACTGTCAAAGATTAAAATCAATACCTTTTTCAATCACAAATAGAAATTAAATTCATAAGAATCAAATTCTGTATTATTGAATATTCTTAGGAATATACTTAGAGATAACAAACTAAAGCATTTAACACACACACACACACACACACACACACACACACACACACGTAGGAGGTATCTAGGTAGAGCAAAACCAAAAGAACACTTCTGGGAGAGGGAAAAGAACGTGTAAAAGCAGGGGTAAGAAAAATGGCATAAGATGCAGGAGGGATGAAGCTTATAAAAATCTAAATAGATTTGTAAATTTTCAAGAAATGATCAATAGTTCAAAAAAAAAAAATCCAGATTCCAAAAGAAACTTCTAAAACACTGAGCCAAAATGGTTTTACCCATCATACCACCTTAAAGGAGACAATGCTTATAACATTCAAATTTTTCCAGAGAAAAGAAAAGGAACACTTTGGCAACAAAATCAGGTAAGGACAGGATAAAGAAGGAAAATTATTATCTTAGTATTACAACAAAATAATACAATTATTATCAAAGAGCTTGTGATAAAACTTAGGAACCTAGATTAGAAGGCAACGCTCTTAACCTGACAAAAGCTATCAAAGTGGTGAAATATCTGAAGCTCACTCTGTCATTCAATTCCCAGCTCTAAATGCCACCCAGTCAGACAGGCCTTCTCTGACCACCCTATCTAAAACAGCTCCTGCATCACCCCGGCCTGTCTCAGCAGTCAGTACTATAAAGCTGGATGTGGAATAGATATTACCAGTTTGTTGAATAAATAACAGAGCAACTATAAAGATTTCAGCGTGAACATAATGGTTAATGGGTACCAAAAGATTATCTCCAAACCACTTTACCAAACTGGGTGTCTAATCCCATCTGCAGACTTTAGCAATTTTTTTGGTGGATTTAGGGAGTCTTGAGGCCAAAGATCAGAATTAGCCTTCTGTCAAGTGGATTCTACTAGGACTTAGTTTTTTAAAAAAATGCTTACTGAAGGCCTACTCTATACTCAGTTATCTGTACAGTTCTCAGATGAAAAAAACATAAATGATCTAAAGGGCAAAGTCATCCGGTTATGGTTAAATCTCATCACCCCTTCAAATATTTATAAACTTTATAAACCCTTTTCACATTAATAATCTTTTCTGCAGCCCCAAAGAGCCCTTTTTTTAGAAAAGAAGAGGACAGGGATTATCATTTCCACAGGTTTAAAAAACCTTAAACTCACAGAAGAACTGTAATTTACTTAAGGGCATAGTGAGAAATAGGTATTTCTAAGCCCTGGAAGCTACCTGGCTCTCTGAAGGAATCTAGTCAAAGCAGGCCTTTTAGAAATACATCTAGGGCTTCCCTGGTGGCGCAGTGGTTGAGAGTCCGCCTGCCGATGCAGGGGACATGGGTTCGTGCCCCGGTCCAGGAAGATCCCACATGCCGCGGAGTGCCTGGGCCCGTGAGCCATGGCCGCTGAGCCTGCGCGTCCAGAGCCCGTGCTCCGCAACAGGAGAGGCCAGAATAGTGAGAGGCCCGCGTACCGCAAAAAAAAAACAACAAAAAACAACAACAACAAAAAAAAGAAATACATCTAACATAAAGCAGAGTCTGGCATGCAGCAGGTACTGAGTAAATACCTGCTGGATAAATACATCTCGAAGCAACTCAAAATTCTTTGAGTCCACATGTGATTGTAGAAGGAAATAAAGGGCCAACCAAGAAATCAACTGATAGGGTTGCTGGTTGAGAGCCTCTGCTGGAGTCCAAGCAGGCAAAAGAAGACCCCTTCTCCCCTTTATACTATCACACATATTATTTCATTTAGCCCTCACACTAGCCCTCTGACAGAATTAAGAAACAGTTATGAGGGAGGAGTAGATTCTGAGTACTCTCAGTATGATGCTGGGACAGGAACCAAGGACCCTTCTCCAAGACTGCCTGGCCACCTGGGCCTTCTAATCTACCTGCAAAACCTCTCTCTTTTCTCCTTAGACTTGTCTGACAGGGTCAAGTGAGTGCAACAGGCCCACTATGGGACCTGCTGTAGCCTCACAGTGCTAAGATTCCCATCCCAGCTGTAGTGATGGTGACTGCCAATCCACATCAAGTCCATTCTAAACAGCAGATAGATATCCAAGAGGATACTGAGATGCAGAGACAGAAGGAACTCTAGGAATATGGTAAAATAAAGATGTGTTTGCCTTCTGAAATGGGGCCAGTAGATGTCAAAAACACCATTTCATACAGGATGACTTTATTGGGACAGGACATGGGCAGGATGTCACTGGTCTCTGGCTTCTACATATACTCCTTGAAGCAGCTGCTTAAAATTGGAAGTGAGAATGACACATCAAAGCCTTTTACTGACTCCTCGGAGTTATGATGAGTTATCCCACCTCTGGGGATAGTGACAATGAACATATGAATGTTTACTAGTGAATTCCTATCACCTCTTTCATAGCCACAAAGTTGATTTGACAGGCAGGAATTGCACATAGTTTCAGAAAAGGCTCAAGGGATGGGAGAAAATCAAGTGCCAGAAAGCAGAGGCCAGTAAGACACTAAAACTGTTTGCTGAATTCATCTGTTGAGGCTATTTGAAGAGCAAGATGCCCAGAACATAACTCCAAAATTGCAGTTGTAGCTGGAGAAAAGCAGCACTCAGGAGAAGCTGGGCACCATCAGTCCAGGCTTATGGCTGACAGCAGCTTCACGATGCTCACCCAGCTCCAACACCCTTAGCCCAGCCCCAGCTCTCCTCTGTCCCATGCCGACACCCCAATTAGTTAAATATTTTAAGGAAGAAAAAGTGAGGATCATGTTAAAACAAACAACCAAACAGTTCTTCACGAAAGAAGAAGTGAATCAGGATACTGTCATATTCTTTAAAAACAATAATGGCAGAATTAGAGCTCATTAAACTGTGCAAATTTTAAACTGTTTGTTCCTACCTTGTAACAACAATTGATTTCCATCTCTTGCTGTCAGCACCTTCAAGCTGTGGACCTCTACTTTCTGCCAACTGTAATCTCTTACCAGTCTCTTCTAGTTGAACTGTCATCTTCTCATTTAATATCTCCAAATTATTCTTAGCTATCCGTAATTTTTCTGCAGCTTCAGTTTCCTATCATTAAAAGCTAATTAGTATATTATGCCAAAATGTAATACTGTTCTCATGGATATAGTATATTCAAAATTATCAATCACTACAAACTAGAAAGAAAATAACCTGGAGTTCTAAATGCTGATTAAAATTCCAATAAAAATCCAATGTTTCTTTTACTCTAAAACAGCCATATGGCCATAATAATTAGAACAGATCATGTAAACGAGGTTAGAAAAATACATTTACAATATTTTACTCTAGTGGTTACTTTAAATTTGTCATATTTGTAATAGTTAGAGAAAATGGGATAGTTAATGTCTTTAGATTTTTAAAAGATGTTTTGACTTTTTAGTACCCGAGAGACATAACTGTAAGTATAAACTATGTGTAATTACCACAGATTATTTCCACTATTAAACATCCACATTCACAGCACAGTATCACGCTGGCCTCACAATACATTCATATACCACTGTAACTAGTTTAAAAATATTAATTGCAATTTATTCACTGGATCATCCATATAAATAACCACACCTATTTTTCTGGGGCAAGGAATATATTTTGCCACTTAAAGAGAAAGGAATCTTACTGTTTAACAAAATAGTTTCATATACTCTTTTTTTTTTTTTGGCGGTACGTGGGCCTCTCACTGCTGTGGCCTCTCCCATTGCGGAGCACAGGCTCCGGACACGCAGACTCAGCGGCCATGGCTCACGGGCCCAGGCACTCCGCGGTATGTGGGATCTTCCCGGACCGGGTCACGTACCCGCGTCCCCTGCAATGGCAGGCGGACTCTCAACCACTGTGCCACCAGGGAAGCCCCATATACTCTTTACTGTACATCAAGCATTATTCTAAGACATGTGCATAAATATTAACTCATTTAAACCCTGTAGCAGCTCTGTGAAATAGATATACTCAATATTCCCAGTTTTATAGATGAGGAAATTGAGAGGAGAGGGAATAGTAGATTCCCCTAGTTCCCACAGTTAAGAAGTAATAAAGCAGGCTTCCCTGGTGGTGCAGTGGTTAAGAATCCGCCTGCCAATGCAGGGGACACGGGTTCAAGCCCTGGTCCAGGAAGATCCCACATGCCGCGGAGCAACTAAGCCCGTGAGCCACAACTACTGAGCCCATGCGCCACATCTACTGAAGCCCACGCGCTCTAGAGCCCGTGCTCTGCAACAAGAGAAGCCACCACAATGAAAAGCCCGCGCACCACAACAAAGAGTAGCCCCCGCTCGCTGCAACTAGAGAAAGCCCGCGCACAGCAACAAAGACCGAACACAGGCAAAAATAAGTAAATTTATTAAAAAAAAAAAACAAGTAATAAAGCTAGGATTTGTATCCTGGCTATGTGGCTTCTACATTATACTGCTTCTGAATTTATTAATTTTTTATTTTCAATGTTCCTCATAGTAAAAGGATGGTGGGCATAAAAACACAATTCCTGGATGAATTGGGAGATTGGGATTGACATATATACACTAATATGTATAAAATAGATAACTAATGAGAAACTGCTGTATAGCACAGGGAACTCTACTCAATGCTCTGTGGTGACCTAAATGGGAAGGAAATCCAAAAACGAGGGGATATATGTACACATATAGCTGCTTCACTTCGCTGTACAGCAGAAATTAACATGACATTGTAAAGCAACTATACCCCAATTAAAAAATAAATAAATAAAAACAAAACAAAACAAAACAACACAATTCCTAAATCTCTTAATACCTACTCTGAGTAGATACTCTCATCAACTTTTTCATTCTGTTTTCCCAAAATGTAGCAGTTAATTAACATAAAAATAAGTATAGTCAATAATGAAAGCCATACTTTTTTAAGTTCTTTACGAAGCCTTTCATTTTCAGCAACAATTTTCTCTGTGCCTTTGGTCTTGGATTCATAGTGCATGCTCAACTGACGTCCAAGATGAACTTTGAGTTTTTCTAATTCAGCCTAGTAATTAAAAAAACTCTACATTATCAAAACAAGGAAATAAACGATGATCTTGTAAACTCATAAAACTTAGTTTAACGTGGTTTTAGAGACCATATTTGATATAATTAGAATTAAATTCTTCCCTTTAATACTGGTCATCTAGAGTAGAGGTTCCCAATCTTGGCTTAGAATGAGCTGATGGCTTTTAAAAAGAATCACAATACCAATGGTAGGACCAATCCCAAAATAATCTGATCAATCTCAAAATTGGGGGCTTAGGCAGATGTATTTTTGAAAATAGATACAGTTAATTATTTTATGCTGCCAGATTGAGAAGCAGTGGTCTGGAAATAATAAAATGACCAAGTGGTGCTACTCTAACTACTCTTAGCCTTGTCTTCAACATTTTTTTTTCTGTATGTGTAAAATATCTACTGTATCCATTAAAGCCACTTTATACACTATATTTTAAATTGTCTTTAAAAATTATATCAGTAAAAATATTCTGTACAAATGACCACATTAAAAATATTACCTTCAATTTTTCGTTTTCCATTTTTTCACTGGTTAATATTCCTGATGCTTTTTTCAGCTGTTCATTTTCCCTTTGGACTTTTTCAACTACTTTTTTCATTAAACCAATGGTTTTTTCTAGTTCTGGGATTGTCTTTCCACTTCTACCAGACTAGGAAAAAATGTTAACTTTTTATTTAATCAAATATTTTAGAGAGTATAACATAAAGTACCAAGAATATAAGAGGTTTATTATTAAACTCATTGTTGATTCCTAACATTTGAAGCCAAGGCTTGTATGACTTCAACTCGTTATAATAACTCTGTGAAAGAGGAATTATCCTTACTTTGCATACAAGAAAATCAAGACTCAGAGAATTTGATATTCCTAAAGTCATGTAGCTAATAAGTAACAACTTAAACCCTGGTATACTGGATAGAACATTAGTATAGTAGCACTATAACTAGGAAGCTGCCATGGATATCATAAAAAAATAATTATAAAATGTTAGAATCAGACCAAGGAGCAGTTAGCAGTTACCTCAATGAACAGATGGAAGATTCCTGGAAGTTAAATGTTTTCAAGGTGTAGAGGGATATGCAATGAAAAAAGAGATGGTATAGAGTCCAAGTAGGATAAAAAAGCATGTAAGATGAGACAGATGATAAAATACATTAACTTGAAACAGAGAAAGCTTAATGATGTTTTACATTATAGATGCAGCAGAACAAAATTGAAACTAGAGGCACTAGTAAAGCCATATCAATACTGTTATGACATATCCAAACTTTTTTTTTCATTTCCAGCTCATCACTTCTGAAGCCAAAACAAACATACTCTCACATACTCACCCCTCTAACGTGGCCAAGTTTCCTCTCTACTTCTGCTTTTTCTTTCTTAAGAAATTCACACATTTCCTTCAAATCTCTTACCTGATTCTAGAAGATTAAAGAAAACATGTAACAATTTAACATAGCTATAGCCATTGAAAAGGAAAGGCAAACAATTCATCTGAACTACCAGTCTCTTCAACTGTATAGCTGAATTAAACAAGTGGGTCTTTACACCAATGAGGAGGATTTTGAACCATGACATATGCTGAATTAATACAACAGCATTTTGTATATGAATTTCAAGAAATATTTCCTGCATTATTGCCTTAGTATACAATAGAAATTTGAGTTTAGAACTCCTGATTTCAACTCTCCCATAGATTACATATGTAGAACCTTACCCATATAGTACAGAGAAAGAGACAACTGATCTTCTGACACTGGTTCTAAGTGTAAAAATCAGAATGAGAGAAGCAGGATATAGCTTAATTATACTGTTACCAGTGGAATTAACAGATTGCTGATATTCTAAGTTAAAAAACACAAATGAAACAATCAGTCAGTCAAGAGAAAAGGACTCCCTTAAATAGGATAAGATTTGGAAAACCAAAAATAAACTTATTATAAACATCAAAATAAATTTCTAAAAGAGACAATTATCCTAAAATATTTTAATTTAAAGACTATATTTTTAGAGCTATCCTAATATTTTAAAGTGTGACAACTGTTAATTAAATACACCAACCATCATCTTGCCACACACATGACATTTGAACTTGCTATTTCTGTTGCCTGGAACTCTTTTTCTAGTATCTGTATGACCTACTTCCTTACCTGTCCCCTAGCTCTCTGCTAAAATATCACTTTATTAAGGAAGCCTCCCCTTACTACCCTATTTTAAAGAGCAATCCCATATTCAGTTGACCCTTGAACAATGTGGAGGTATAATTTATAGTTGGTCCTCTATATCTGCAGTTCCTTTGCATCCGTGGGTTCAACCAACCACGGATAAGGTAGTACAGCAGTATTTACTACTGAAAAATATCCCCATATAAGTGGACCCTCTCAGTTCAAGGGTCAGCTATACCCCTATGCAACACACACACACACACACACACACACACCCTTCACACTAACTGTGCTTTTTCTTCTTAGCACTTTAACATCAGCTGACATACTACATATTGACTTGCTGACCTATTATGAGCCTTCCCTTACTGGAGTGTAAGCTCCACAAGTGCAAGAATTTTTTTGATTGCTGTTTACCAGCACCTAGAAGAGTACCTCACACAAAAAAGGCCCTCAACAAATAACTGTTAAATGAGCAAATGTATAACACTACCATGATATTTTATGAATATGAGTTTCTGACTTCTTCATAAGCTAACATGGTAAACATAACAATTAAGTAGGGAGAAAAAGGCATTAGATTTCCTAACTATAATAAAGAATATTAAATTTACCTTTAATCTTGGCAAATCTTTATTTGCTTGCTCAAGCTGAAATTTTAATTCAATATTTTCAGATGACAACTTCAAGTTTTCCCTCTGGAGCTCCTGTTCTCCTTGATAATGATCATCTGACTCTATTCCTGAAGTCTTCAGGAAAATGAAGTTAGGAATATTTTTAAGGTGTAACAAATAAAAGCTACGCTGAAACACTACGCTGAAAGGGAACATTTTTCCTCAAAGGAATGAGAAAAATGGAGAGCTCTAGAGTAAACAACCATAAACGAACAAACAGACTCACATGAGAAAAGGTAATCAGTCTGTTGTAATTAATATAGAAAGCAAACTCAGTGTGATTTAATAATGTCCACACATATAATGCCTCCATATATACTCTCATAACGACTAAACGAATTTGTAGTGGTCCTTCCATCCAAAAATAAAGTACTGTTACCTGTTACAGATTGTCTCATGCCCCAACCCCCACCCAGCCCCAAATTCATATGTGAAGTCCTAACTCTCAGTACCTCAGAATGAGCTTATTTGAGGATTAGGGCCTTTTCAGAGATAACTAAGTTAAAACAGGGTCATTAGGGTGGGCCTTAATCCAACAAGGTCTGATGTTCTTATACCAAAGGGAAATGTGGACATACAGACATACATAGAAGGGAGACACTGTAGAGACGGGGAGAAGCTAGCCATCTATGAGCCAAGGAGAGAGGCCTGGAACAGATCCTTCCCCAATGGCCTAAAGAAGCAATCAACTCTGCCGATACCTTGATTTTGGACTTCCGGCTTTCAGAGGTGAGAGAATACATTTCTGTTGTTTAAGCCATCAACTCCGTGGTGTTTTGTTATGGTGGCCCTAGCAAACAAATCTACAAGCCTATAAAAAGTGCCTCAATTCCTCCTCCTTTAGAAAGCTATTCATCATTCCTTGAGCTAAAGTAATCACTCCCTCCTCTGAAATCCAGTAACACTTTATTTGCATTTCTTTTGGCATGAATCCACCTTGGGTTATTATTTATGTTCAATTTCAGTTCTCATTCTAAGCTATAGATTATTTGAAAGAGAAATCTGTGCTTGGTTACTTTTTCCTATAAAGTGGGTAGAATACCCCTTACCCTCATAAACTTGTTAAGAGCATTATATGAGATAATTTTGTGAAAGCACTCAGAACAGCTTTAGTTTTTTTCTCCCCCATTCCATTCTCTATTGGCTTGATTGACGATCAACTCAATAACTCCACAGACATTATGATGATTATATTATTATATATTTATATATTACATATTACATTATTATTAAAGTATAATATTCTATAAATACATTTATTATACATGGCTCTGTAACATCTTTTTAATTAGCAGTAGGTTAAATAGATTCTGACATATTCACCATTAGGTTAAAAAAAAAAGTAAAAAAAAGAAAAAGTTTTCTTAGGTAAAATGCAGTAAAAGTAAAGAAATTAGAAAATAGGATACAGAAATGTAAAGAAATTCTGGGCTGACCTTTGATTCTGACCTGAGGGCATACAACACAACACTGGCAGAAACATTGCATGTATCTACCTGATTTCTAACTGTTTGAGGGGATGTGTGTGCGTATGAACATATACAGTGGCAAGAAAAAGAAGACAGACATATTTCATGGTGTCAGTAAACTATAGCAATATGTTCCTACTTATTCTCTGTCAGATAACCCAAGTACACATTCTGATTCTACTACTATTAAGGTTAACACTAGGCAAATCATGCCACCTGCAAGGTCCTCTGTTTTTTTGTGGGTTTTTTTTTTACAGTACACGGGCCTCTCACTGCTGTGGCCTCTCCCATTGCGGAGCACAGGCTCCGGACGCACAGGCTCAGCGGCCATGGCTCACGGGCCCAGCCACTCCACGGCATGTGGGATCTTCCCGGACCGGGGCACGAACCCATGTCCCCTGCATCGGCAGGCAGACTCTCAACCACTGCGCCACCAGGGAAGCCCCCCGGTCCTCTGCTTTTGCATCTTACAAATGAAGGCACTAGACAGGATGATTTTTAAGGTCTCTTCAGACATGGAAATCTATAGTTCCCTATCCCTGAGCTCTTCTGTCTCCCTTACTTCACCTCTTCAGTCTATGATAACTATTTAATAAATGATAATAAGTACCCCTAACTGATAGATATAAAATATACTAAATTTCATTCACAGAAGAGAATCATTCTATCTGATGATATTACATGAACTGCTGAATTTTTTCAACAGTTCTCCTCACTAAAATATGGATGCAATTCTTTGTGTAAGTGAATGTGGATCATTTTTTCCTCCTATTCTCAGAAAACAAAACTAAAAGTATTAGTTGAGATTGTCCAAATTTTTGGAAAATAAATTCTAATGAAACTTCTACAAAAGTAAAATAAATAAAATTCTTGTGTAATCAATTTTGGGGGGACTTCCAAATTGTTCTATAGAAGAAGAATCCTGTTAAAAGGTATACACTGCCAAAAGTCAAATTCTTAGTGGATGAGAGTTAGTGATAACACACAGTGGAAGTCTCAAATTCTCAATTACTTATTATCAAGTGAAAAAAAGAAGCATTATGTACCTAGATAAGGAAACAAAATAAGAATTAAGACATTTTCATCCATTTTCTCTTAATTTAAATGTCTGATTTAATGAGAATGAGGACTTAGGTGACTGGAATATCTGAAGTGGAAAGGAATGAATGAATGAGTGAACGTTATTTGATTTCACCTGGGAACAAACTTCTTATTCTGTTGAATAAATTGACCAAAAGTAGTGTGTGTATGTAGAAAGTTCATAAACTGTAGAATCAGACCTCCATTTAAATCCTGGTTCTGCATCTTCTTGATCACTAGAGATGTTACTTATTCTCCAAGCTTCCCACATAAAGTAGAAATAATTCTCTGCAGGGTATTGTGAAAACTATACCTCGGCAATACATGTAAGCTTGCTTTTCTCATTATAAAAAAGTATCTGTTACAAGGCAAAAAGACCATTAAAGGAACTTGCTATATATGTTAGAATGTTACATAGCATCATAACAGATTTTTACTGATATTATTCATTGTAGTGAAATTTTACTTGCAGTGAGATTTTACAGCATGCTGAAGTAGGAATTTCTAAGGCAAAACGAACTCATCTAAAGTGCCTTATTTTCGTTATTCTGTTATCTAATCTAATACTTGGTAAAACAGTGAGTACTAATGGCAATACCAATAACAATGGTAAAACAGTAAGTACTAAAATGAATCGGGAAATGTACTAAGTTTTTGTAGGAACTAGTCAAATATTAGGGTTTAAGGAGAAGTTTATTAACAATTAATATTCTTTACAAATCCTACACAATTTGTTTCCATTTGCACCATATACGTATACCACTTGCTATGAGAAAACTTAGCCAAGAGAGAAATAAAGGACTGCCATGTACTCAAACCTGGGACGCTTCATTTCCTGGCTGTACTGACACATCAGTTTCAGAGTTTGCCTGTGCATCCTCCTCAGCACACTGCCTCACTGCAGCAGCACCTGTGGCGTAACCACAGTCCTCCCCAGCAGATTCCTCTGGATCCATGTGGTTGTTGTGACTCACATCTTCAGCTATGAGTCCCTTTTCTTTCTCATTCTTGCCTAGCTCATTCTCTTCCTTGTTTTTATATTCCTGTTTATTATTTTCACAACAGTCTTTATTAATTTTTTCAACTTTACAGTCTGGTTCCTTTTCAAAATTGGAGTTAAAATCTGTCAAGGTACCATTAGTTGACCTAAATGGACTTGATTTATTATTCGGTCTTGACTTAGATTTATTTAACGCAGTAGGATCTACAATATCTTCTGCTTTGTGTTTTTTTTCATTACTGTAACACTGTAGAATATTCCTAGGTACCTGATGATATAAGTTGTCACTAACATCTATTCCTTTCCTATTTTTAATTCTGAGTACTGTTATGGGGTTTTTTTGGTTCCTGTGTAAATTGTTCTTTTTGTGAAAAATATTATGCCTGTATTTATTAACACTGGTAGCAAGAGGAGAAAGCGTAGCTGCGTCACATAACAGATTCTGCTCGAAGCAGACGAAAGAGAAGAAACAGGAAAAGAAAAGGAAAAAAAATAATAAAAATATACACATGAATGTTTTAAAATAAGATACAACAAATAATTCTACATTAATGAGACTTTATAAAGAAAAATGAGAAATGTATCACATATTTGAATGGAAATAATGTTATAACATACCTTCCTATTTTATCTAACTATATGGTCTTGTCACAGTAAAGCTCATAACTACATTTAAAACTCTCCAGAAATCATTTGTAATGACATTTTATGCAAAGCATAAGAATCATAAGTTTACCATTATTATGTAAAAAGGATTATAGAAGTTAACATACATCACTACCTAGTAAAAATAAAAGTTGGATTTATTGCATTAATATTAATGAGAAGGATCTACTGTTTTTAGCTCGATAAAGGTAGAAGTTGACTTCACTTTTAAACTTTAGAATTAAAAAAATGAAAAGAAAAGATGTGCACTTACTGAAGGCCTAGAATATGCATCCTTTGAAAACTGTTTTTCTAAAGCATGAAGTTTTTCTTGGAGGTATTTATTTTGTAAACGTAAATCTTCTATAACAGAATCTCGAGGAAGAGCCTGATGGGTCCTATGAACAACAATCACAGACTCTTTACTGTTCAAACTTCCAACTTTTTACTGTTTTATCATGTTAAAAAATAGAAAAAAATATTTTTAACACTGTATTTCTTTTAAATTCTACAAAACTTGAAAACTTTACAAAAATTAAATTAAAACATGACTATATTATAAACTGATCCTCTACAGAGGAAAGGCTATGAGTTAAAAAGGGTATTTTGATAAAAAAAAAATACATTAATATTTGTAAAGAACATGCATCTATTTCAGGGATTGTGTAAAATAGCTGAATAAAAATACCTACTATTTTAAAAACATTATATAATAATTTCATAACATCCATGCGCTTCTCAAGATGGTCAAGCATTTTATAAGGTTCTTAGTGGACCCAGATAATAATCTATTTCTTCAATCTATACTACTCACCTGCATGGCCTACAAGGCCCTCCGCTATCTGGCACAAGCACATCTGTTCAGCACATTTGTCCAGGACTCTTCCCTTACTTCAGCAAATAAATCCACTCTTACCCACACATGAAAGATTCACTCCTGCCACTATGTCTCTGCTAGGGTTCCGTTTTCTCGGAATGTCCTTTCCGCCTTTAAAATCTAGATCTGATTCATAAAATTCGGAAATTCACATTTGAACTGAGAAGACAAGTTCAATCTCTTTTATAAAGTCTTCTCCAATTACTTCAGCCTCCACAGATTCATATTAGAAAAAAAGCTCTTAACGAAATTGAGTTATTTGTAGTGAGGTGGATGGACCCAGAGTCTGTCATACAGAGTGAAGTAAGTCAGAAAGAGAAAAACAAATACCGTATGCTAACACATATATATGGAATCTGAAAAAAAAAAAAAAGGTTCTGAAGAACCTAGGGGCAAGACGGGAATAAAGACACAGACCTACTAGAGAATGGACTTGAGGATACGGGGAGGGGGAAGGGTAAGCTGTGACAAAGTGAGAGAGTGGCATGGACATATATACACTACCAAACGTAAAACAGATAGCTAGTGGGAAGCAGCCACATAGCACAGGGAGATCAGCTAGGTGCTTTGTGACCACCTAGAGGGGTGGGATAGGGAGGGTGGGAGGGAGAGAGACGCAAGAGGGAAGAGATATGGGAACATATGTATATGTATAACTGATTCACTTTGTTATAAAGCAGAAACTAACACACCATTGTAAAGTAATTATACTCCAATAAAGATGTTAAAAAAAGCTATTAAATATCTAAAAGTATTAGAAGGTTTCAAAACTAAAATATTTTGATCCTTGCGAAAACTGCAAAGGAGAATAAAAGGATTCGGTTTTATTCTGAACATATGTTTAGACTAAGAAAAACAGGGAGGCTAGGACCAGACAGTAGCTATAAATAGATGTCAAAACAAAGAAAAATGTTTCATTTTGTTCTTCTCCATCAAGGAAAATTCTGAAGAATTTAAGAAACAATGACTTAGAAGGAAAGGAACGTAGGTTGAAAGCTCACAAGGACCTTGAAAAGTAAATATTTTACAGATTGGGACAAAGCACGAGAATCTGAAATATCAGCAAACAGGTGGTAAATTTACCTTTTCCTTTCCTCTAGTATTTCCTGACCTGAACACAACACAGCTTGAAACCTGAAGATGAGCCTCAGCACAGAGGGAGAGAGCTCCACAGGCAAGGCTTAAAGTTCTAGCTCCAGTAAGGAGAAAGGGTGCTTAACAACTCTCACAGACAGTGCAAAAATCCCTCTTATTTTTCTCTTCTATGCATTCTCTCATGTCCCAACCCTCAGGCAATTCCAAGGCTGTGGTGGCAGAGGCTGCAAGGGGAACTCACAGGAGCCAAAATTTTTAGGGAGAGGAATCTTCTTCTCCAATTGGTAGAGCTGAAATTAATAAGGTGGGAAGGTAAAGTAGTGCCCCTCCCCCTCCGCCACATCCCTTTTCTGCCACCCTGCTGCTGGCTTAGCTGCAGACAAGATCACAATAGCTGAAGTGCACGGCGCGACAGGGCAACGGATTTGGTTCGAAGTACCAGAAAGCAGAGCCCGAGAGAAACCAAATGTATCAGGGAGATCACAGAAGGAAAGGAGTTCAAGAAAGGAACCTTATAAAGTTGCTTATGAACTTCTGGGCTCACCCCTGAGCATGAATGTATGGATCTGATCCTAATCAGAATATTAAAGAGTCTGAGAACTGAATAGAAGACAGCCCACATAGCAGACTGTCAATAGGGAGTTGCATAGGCAGAACAGAGCCAAAGAGCATTGTAAAAGCTTTGAAAATGTTACCGGAACCATAGCCCACATAAAGCAGGTTAGCACATGGGGCCTGAACCTATCCAGACTTGCTAAAACAAAAATATATCTGCATTTTCCATACAATTTAACCAAGATCCAGAGTCACAGAATATAATATTCAAAAGTTCAAGAATATAATCCATATTTATGTGGCATAAAAAGAAGCAGGAATATCTCAACTCACATAGGAAAAGAATCAACAGAACCCAAGCTTAAGATGACACACATTTATTATATCAGTTTCTATATTTCCATGTATTAGCTTACCTCATATATGATATGTCATTTTCTAGGTCAAGATTTCTCTTTTTTAATTCTTCTAACTCTTTTTCTGACTCCAATGCTCGCACTTCCATAACATGATCAACAGTCATGCCAGTTGTTTTTAGTTTCCTTTGCAAAGTAAGTTTCTCTTTATCAGCTCTGTGGGATTTAATACAGAATCATGAAAATATACCATTCACTGTTTGGCTTGTTCAATTTATTAAATTGCAGCTTCCTTATTGTAAGGCCAATATACAAAAGTTGGATCATTCTGTATTTGCTATGAGCTAACTTATTTCAAAATTATAGGAAACTACACTTATAAATTGTTAAAGTATATTTAATACACATTTTAAAGAAAATAAAAAGTGAACTATAGATAATAAATGATAATTAAAACTAAATAAGTTTTCATATTATCAAAAAACTATATAACTTCCAGGTCAATTAAAGACTGTACATAATTAATTAGGTTTACATTAAATTTAAACTCACTTGGCAAAAAGATCCTTCAAGGTATTCAATTGCTTTTTTAGAATACAGACTTCCCCCTCTTTCTCTTTTAACCTGTTTCGAATTCCCTCTATTTTGGTTTGCCATTTTTTACCTTCTTCCCACCTAATTACTTCTTCTCTGGCACTCTGTAAATAATAATAAAGGAGGAAGAAAATTACCAATATTGTTTTTTAGAATGATCAATTACAATTTACTAGAACAATGGTAAACCAATACTTCCTAAAGAATATGTAAACAGGTTCATTTTGCTATGTCACTTCTAGAATCTTTAGGCCTGCCAAGCTGTAAGCAAAAATGCCCTTCAGTCTAAGATTCTGTATTCTATAACTTGACAGATAAAATTCTGGGGAACAGTCTGGACTAATGCCAACACTCCTAAAGGAGTCTAATACAAATGGATGATGACTAAAGTAAACTTCCAACAAAAAATTTATATGTATAAATGACCAACCCGATCTTGTCAGCCCATAGCAATCTCCTAGTATCACAACTCCTTCAAACCTTCAATGCACATTATTTCTCTTATTCAACAGATATTTACTTAGCATGAATCATGCACCAGGTACTACTCTAAGTACTAGGAATAGAAACAATGAATAAACCAGACAAAAAAGGCTTATCTTCATGGGTATTACACTCTAGTTTATGTTGGTTGGTTGGTTGGTTGGCTGGATTAGGGGAAGGGAACAAAATATAGACAAAGAACAAGAAAAAGAAAATTTTGAAGTATGTTAGCTGGTGATAAGTGCTTTAAAAAAAAAGGGGGTGGGGGAAGGAACTAGGATACTTCAGGGCTAGGTGTTATGGTTTGTTATAATTGAGATAAGGTGTCCAAGGACAGTCTATGTAATGCAGAACAGTCCCATGTACTGAAGAAATATCAAGTGTCCTACTGAACATTCATATAGTTAAAAATTCTGTTCACAATTGTCTGAGCTAAGAATTTATGTCCTTTCCACCAAGCAATTTTTTAATGGTTTTACTATGTACTGAATTTTCTAGGAATACAGACATAAAGACTACAGACATCATTTTGCTGAGAACTACAGACACAACTGTTTACCATTTTGGAAATCAAATTAACAAATGGCAATGCCTTTGTGACATGTGGGGAGCCAACAGACCACATTTGTATTAGTCTGCATCTGTAGCTCTGAATTCACATCGATGTGTCCTAAAGGTGGAAGCACATGACTACTTTATTATGTTTTCTATGAAGCATTTACATGGTGAATTATGAAAAATATATTAATATGTTTATTATTTTTATAAATTATTTTCCTTTTATGTTTCTCCTTCATATTTCATTTAGGGCATTTACGGTGAAATTTTGAAATTATGCATGTAGGTAGTTTATATTAACTAAAAATTTCATTTGGAATAGTAAAGGGGACATTATGAAACACTGTATTTACTATAAAAGAGAATGTTGGGGCTGAAAGGATTAAAAGCCACAGTTTAAAGTCAAATACCCAATAAGTAGCCCTATCAAAACAATCTTCTCCCATACTGGCCAATTTTTTACCTTATTTATCTAGTTCAGCTAACATGTATCCTTTAAAAAAATGTAAAAAACTTCAGTAAGTGTTTGATAGTTATTAACTTCTTTTTTTTCTAAAGTACATACAAGGAATTTTGTGTATTTCCAGAAATGTAAGTATTAGTTGAGGGCAAAAGGTATATGTAAACAATTCTGCAGCATGGTGTATTCTGTAGAGATTGGGCAGTTCTATCCCATCTGATATTATTCTCTGAAGTAGGAGTGAAGTAGGGAAACAAGGCTGAAGTAATTAAAAAATAAACAGAAAAACAACAAAGGCAAATGTCACCAACGGTCTGATCTCGACTGGGGGAGAAAAGAGGAGGAGAGAGGACGAGAAGTTCTCTTTTTGTATTTTCTGTACCAATAGCTTCTTATCATAAATTTCAGGATAATGTTATTGCATTTTAAAATTTTCATTCATCCAACGAATACTGAACATCTACTACGTGACAGGGACTGTTCCCGTGGCTGAGGATACAAATCTAAACAAAACCGGCAAAGTTCCTGCCATCAAAGTTAACAGTCCAAAAGATGAACACATGGATAAGTAAATTTCTAGTATGTCAGATAGTAATAAATGCTACAGAGACAAGCAGAGAAGTGTAAGAAACACAGGAATGCAAGGACTGGGGGTGGGTTTTGTTATCTTATATAGATAGGCCTCAAACATTGTTTCTTTTTTAAATTAATTAATTAATTAATTTTTAAATTAATTAATTTATTTTTGGCTGCATTGGGTCTTCGTTGCTGCGTGCGGGCTTTCTCTAGCTGTGGCGAGCGGGGGCTACTCTTCGTTGCACTGTGTGGGTTTCTCATTGCAGTGGCTTCTCTTGTTGCGGAGCACAGGCTCTAGGTGCGCAGGTTTCAGTAGTTGTGGCACGCGGGCTCTAGAGCACAGGCTCAGTAGTTGTGGCGCACAGGCTTAGTTGCTCCATGGCATGTGGGATCTTTGCGGACCAGGGCTCGAACCCGTGTCTCCTGCATTGGCAGATGGATTCTTTAACCACTGCACAACCAGGGAAGCCCCTCAAACATTGTTTACAGAGAAAAAGGTGTTGAAATTTCAATATGAAACCATTTTTTGAGTAAAAACAAAATTAGAAATGACCAGTGCTGTGGAATCTGAAAGAATATTCTCATCAGATTCCTGAATACAGATTGTAATAGTATTGTAGCTCTCTGTGTTCTCATTCTTTTTCTAATATCATACCCTGGTATAGACTTGATGGCTTACAAAGACTTTCATATATTATTTCATTTCATGTCAAAATAATCTTGAGAAGCTGGAATTACAAATAGTATTATTTCTATTTTAAGGAGAAATAAACTGAAGCACAGAAGTTAGAGGTCTAGGCAAAGCCACAAGGCTACTGAGGTATTCTGATAGGAATCAGGTTAGGAACTAGTACCCAAGGATTAGACTTATGACCAAGTAGGGAGGCAGCAAAGAAAGCAATCCTGAAGAGTAAGGACATTTTGACCTTGCAGTTTTCACCAGCAAAGCTTCTGACAAGTATGTTGTGGTTCCATGTATATAAATGCAAACATTTAGATCAAAATTATACTGACAATGATAAATTTTCATAAGGAAAATGTTTTTCTAGAATATACCCTACTAGAACATTTTAATCCCATTACCTATTTTCTATTCAGTGCCATTAAAGATACTTAATTTTCTTTCATGTTATTGAAATTATCTCATAGATATGAATATTTTCTGGGTAAACGTTACAATAAAAATTCTTCCTAACTATGGCTCCTCCACTGAGATTTTCTTCAGGGACAAACATTACTACTAACACCAATATCTCCAAGGTCACTTTTGATCTTTTCAATGCTACTTATATCTTGTCTCCAGTTTATTATTTACAACATATTTAATTATGTGGATTTTAGCCAATTTTAGTTTTTCCTTGGGTTATGTCTATCAGTAATTTTTATTACAAAATAGCTTACTAGTTAACTTGTAAGAAAATTTTAAGCTATTTTTCTCACATTACAGAATCAATTTATGAGTGGGTTGGTTATTGATTATTACTGCAAATACTGAATATACTCCAAGTCACCTTGTTTACCCTGAAATAATAGTCCAGTTCACTGAAGGATTAAAAAGGACACATGTGGGTCAAGATAGTAGAATAAAAATGCCCAGCTTTCTTTCCCAAAGGTCTACATAAACCAATCTATATAAACAATTATATTGAGAAAAGTGATAAATACAGCTGGATATGTATGATATGAAGGGATTTGGGATGTACTGTAACGTCAGGAAGATGATATAGTAATTTCTGAATAAGAGTTACATTATTGGTGTCTCTTCAAGTAGACCTGTAAATTCCTAAAGGACAGAAACTTGTCTTAAACTTCTCTATGGGGGGCTTCCCTGGTGGCGCAGTGGTTGAGAGTCTGCCTGCCAGTGCAGGGGACACAGGTTCGAGCCCTGGTCTGGGAAGATCCCACATGCCATGGAGCGGCTGGGCCTGTGAGCCACAATTACTGAGCCTGCGCGTCTGGAGCCTGTGCTCCGCAACAACAGAGGCCGCAATAGTGAGGGGCCTGCGCACCGCGATGAAGAGTGACCCCCGCTTGCCACGACTAGAGAAAGCCCTCGCGCAGAAACGAAGACCTTTGTTATAAAAAAAAAAAAAAAAAAAAAAAAACTTCTCTATGTTATCCAGTACCATTTATGGTATATGTATCAGGTCCTCAGATCAATGAATCATCTGTTCTTCAATTACATATTTAACTAAGTCTATCACTACCTTAAACGTATCAGTACATTTCTTCACGTACCTTTTCTTTCATAGGTTTTATTTCTACCTCATCCACCTTTTTTTCCAGTTGGCTTTCTAGCTTTTTAATTTTCTTTTGGAGTTCTTCAATTAAACTTTGTTTGTTATCTATCAGAGCTTTGCCCTGAAAAATAAGATGTATTTTTACATTTTACAAATTAAAAAGTATCAAACAAAATACACAACAAATACTCCAGTTGTAGAAACTTTCTGAGACTACAGCTAACCATGCTTTCTAAATGACACTATTGATATTTAAGAATAACATAGTAGCTACTTCTGTATTTTGATAAGATATGCTACCCTGAAACTACAAATACAGTAAAGGTCACTGAGAGAATTAGCAACTACATTAATCAAAGTGATTTGAAAGCTAGTTTCGGCAAATATTATAGACAGAATTAAAAAGTGGGAATAAACTACTACCTGTATATTATAAATCAAAACATTATCACAATTAAATATAAAATTACCTGTAATCCACTGGTTAATCTTTTAATTTGCCTTTTCAGTTCATCATTCTCTTGATCAATTCCATCTTTCTCTCTAAGCATTTTATTATAGGCTTTTTGGTTTTTTTGTAATTCACTGGTTAAGTCATTCAAATTATCAGTTAGTAAGTTCTCTCTGTTTTTACTTGTTTTAAGAGCTTCTTTAAGTTTTAAAATTTTTTCGCATAAATCTTCAACTTGTGACTAATACGAGATAAAGAAAGGTTTAATTCATGAATCTTCAGCAAGTATCAATGATAAAAGCAACAATAATAGAGAAAGTACACCATTAATACTTACTAAGAAGAAAGTTTCAGTCTAAATTTTTAAGCACATACATGCAAAAAAAACCACCACAAACTACATAAATTTTTCTAGCTTCATTTCAAATGAACCAAGTCTACTTTGAGGGGAAAAAACAAAACACAACATGAAGAAGCTGTCTAAAGCAATTCATCTTTAACAAACACCTAGAATCAAAATTTTATCAAATAAGCAAATGTTTCATTATGGCTGAATTAATTTATTAGAAAAACAAGTACATATCAACGTACACAGCAATTTCTTTTTTGAACACTGAAGCATAAGAGTAGTATAAAACAAAATCTTTTACTCTAAGTAGTTTCTAATCTACTTTGTAAAGACAAGACATAAAAGGGTAGCTCACAATACTAGACAGTATATATAAGCCACTAGAAAGGAGTTCTTAGCTGTCCCATATAGTAACATTGATGGGAATACTGGTACTTATTATATGTCTTGTTGAATAAATTATTTCAGGCCAAAAGGGATTACCAATAGCACTAATAGGAAACTAGTAGTATTATAGTGCAGTTACGAGACAAACAAACTCTCCTGGAGAGTCAAAAAAGGCTTCAAGAAAAATGACTGGAAGAATGTAAAGAATTCAGAGAAGAAATTTCAGGCAAAGAGAAGGTATTGAAGAAGACATCATCAGAGGGCTATACCTATTTATAAATTTATTACTGAATGGATTTTTACTGTCAACTATGCTAATAATCTTGATAGGCACAAGAGATTTTAAAAATCTGACTGAAATCCAGTCCTTACATGGTTTAATGGCAATGAAGGGTATATGGTTTAATGGCGATGAAGGGTATATACAAATAAACCAAGAGCAAATAAAAATTACAAACAAAATAAAACATATACAAAGTAGATTTTTCGTTTTACTCAAAATATACTATATGAAACTTTATGTAAAGAAATTTGAAAATCATCATTAAATGTATATGTTTTGGAGAAAAAATTTTATACAGTTCCAAACTTAACAATTGGGTAAGAAAATAATAAAATACATTGTCAAAAAATAATAAATAACTTCAAAAAAAGGCTTTAAAGTTAGGCAGCTCTGTAGATTAAATGTCAAGGACCACATGATTTCCATAAACTATTTCAGGGGCTAAAAAGGGAAAGCTAACTAACTCATATTATGAACTTAGCAAAAACTAAACGGAAAATTCTGAAAAGGCAAAAGAAATAAAACAAAACAAAGGAATCTGTACACCTATCTTGCTTATCAATATAGAATTTAAAATCCTAAGAAAAATGTTTCTTAAATTTAATTCTGTTAGGAGAAATAGCTTATAATGGCCTATCCTTTGCTAATCCCCAAGATGCTATTCAGTGAGTACAATAAACATGCTTAGTGTTCAAAACTGTGTGTAGGATTTCCCTGGTGGTGCAGTGGTTAAGAATCCGCCTGCCAATGCAGGGAACACAGGTTCGATCCCTGGTCTGGGAAGATCGTACATGCCACAGAGCAACTAAGCCCGTGCACCACAACTACTGAAGCCCTTGCACCTAGAGCCCATGCTCCACAACAAGAGAAGCCACTGCAATGAGAAGTCTGCGCACTGCAACGAAGAGTGGCCCCCGCTCACTGCAACTAGAGAAAGCCTGCCCACAGCAATGAAAACCCAAGCAGTCAAAAATAAATAAATAAAATAAATGAATTTATTTTAAAAAACCCCAACTGTGTGGACATGTGTATATCCACCAATAATTCATTAGAATAAATTCCCTATTCATTATTAAAATTACTATATATCCAAGTGGATTCTCTTCCAATGGGAATTAGCAGGACTTCTGTTATATTAACGCACGTGTCGATACTCACCTTTAGCTCTTTAGTATGTTGATCAACAATCTGTTGAACATTGAGATTTGCCTCTTTCTGAGAAGTCGTGGAAACAATACGTTCTTCAGCTGCTGCTGTCATTTCTGCCCGAAGTTCCAAAAGTGCCCGACTAAGGGCCTAAAAGTTACAACATACGCAATATTTTTTAAAAATTGGTATTTTATATAAGCAATACAAAATATACATAAGCTTTATTACTTTAAACTGTTTTCCTAAAATACCATGTGTTTAATCAAACAGAATTCACAAACTAACAAGCCAACTTTTTCAAATGAATTTCCTTTAGTAAGTGAATTCAATTCTCTCCAAATTGAGTGTGAGAATTCAAAATCTTGATAATAATAATTGTGAGAACCCAGCATCAAATCAAGCAATCTGTACTACAAAACCCAGGCATGTTTTGTTTTCAAACTTCCAAGTTGAAATATTTATTTAAATTACTCACTTAGTACATACTTCCATGTGAAATTAATTGAATGTAAGTAGACAAGGAAAGTTACAAGATTAGAAGACTTAAAATTTGCCAATAAATTTCATGAGCTAGCATAGAAAAACAGCAGCACCTTCTAAAACAGTTAAGTATATAAAATCTGAGATAAATAAAAAAACTAATAAATCTGTTAATCCACTGACCAACTCCTTTTCATAACACTATCTCTGCAATCTCCTTCTTTAATCTTTCCTCCTCTTATCCTAACTCCCTATTAATCCCCAAAGTTACTTAAAATTTTTCAGTTATTCAAATTGTTCAAAATAGCCTCAGTAACATACAATCCTAATAGGAAAGGAGAGAAAATAAATAATGTAATGAAGATTTCCCTTTATTTCCTACAGCTAACCCACAAATCAGGTTGAACACATAAAAAGATAAATTAGACTATATCTGAACTTAAAAACAACACCAATCTATAAAGCTATTTAAAAGAATTATAAAGACCCAACCCTGCTCAAGATAAGGCTTATACTTTTTATTACGAGAGAGATACATGCTATCATCTTCTATAAATCTTTTGTAAAAGCAATCTACCACGTTTTTCTTAAATATTGATAATTTTCTATTGTTACTTACTTTTTGTTGTTTCTCTTTCAAGGCTAATTGGCTCTTCAGCCTTTCTACTAGATTCCTCATCGTAGTTGTTGGAGCTCTTGAATTTGCTTCTTTTTGAGCCTGAAGTTCAGATTTTAGACTCTGCGACTCCTTTTGTGACTGGGCCAGAAGACACCTCAAATCCTCTACTTGTGCTTTTATTTGTTTCACTTCATCTGCATGATTTTCTTGGAGCCTAATATAAAGCAAACATATGTACTTAATAGAGTAGTTGCTGCAATTAACAATTTGATTGACACAAATTTTACAAAGAACAAATGTTTGGTCCTCAGCATCCTTAAAATCTAAGATTTGATCCAAATCCAAAAGATGAACAATTCTTTATTCTACTTAACTATTCTTAAACTTAACATAGAGTTTTTTCTTCCAGTTTCTACTATTTTTTGCAGCAATTGCATCAAGTAATTTGTGGCTCTAGATGAAATAATATAGAGAATGAACAAAATAACACTTTAAATATTATGGTTCCTGTGAGATGTGACTGCTTCTTTAGTTATCAGGGATTTCTCAACCATGGCACTATTGACATTTCTGACTGGATAATTTTTTATTGGGGCGGGGGTTACTGTCCTATGCATTTTATTTTATTTTTTGCGGTACGCGGGCCTCTCAGTGTTGTGGCCTCTGCCGTTGCAGAGCACAGGCTCCGGACGCGCAGGCTCAGCGGCCATGGCTCACGGGCCCAGCCGCTCCGCGGCATGTGGGATCTTTCCGGACTGGGACACGAACCCGTGTCCCCTGCATCGGCAGGCGGACTCTCAACCACTGCGCCACCAGGGAAGCCCTGTCCCATGCATTTTAAAACATATTTAGCAGCATTCCTTGCTTCTACCAACCAGATGCCAGTAGTACCTCCTAGTTGTTCATCAAAAATGTCTACAGACAATAACAAATGTCCCTGGAGCGGGGAGAGGAGAGCAAAATTACTTCCACTTGAGAACTACTGCCCTATAACAACATGTTACAAAGACAAAATATAAACCTTCACAGAAATCACATGTATTATGGTTCTAAAGTCACTAGTATTGTATCTATAACTCTATCTATAGATGTATACTATATAGAAGTAGATACTATCAAAAGACTTAGTTAATTCAATTAATCCTACTGCTCATTCAGTATTAATTAGCCTTATAAAATGAATTATATCCAGTTCACTGTGCTTATATAGACACTGCATTAATAAGGTCACCAATATGGAGATTCAAATGATTAAACTTTGATCAGTGAGAGGAAGGTCTGTTAAACCACGAACAGGTATTAAATACTCTGAGACTCGTTGCTTTATAGCAAAAACTCAAGTCACTTTAAATAATCATCAAAGTGTAAAAATACAAGGTTTCACTAAAAAAATGACAAAGAACTATAATTTCTTAAGACACATTAAAATATGTATGCCAATGTACACACAGAGAATAGAAGTATAATTTTAGGCTAAAATGACATGGTAAGGTACAAAACAACAACTTCAAGTATTTCATGTGGCAAAAAATTATATACACAAGGTAATGTCAAAAAATGATTATTTTCTACATCCAGGAATTAGATTCAGAAATTCAAGAAATTTTATGCTCTAAAATATGACAGAAACTTACTATATCAAAAATAGCATCTCATGTATAAAATTTGACAGAATGGGGAAAATTAGATTGAAAATATACCATATGCTATTGCTAATTCTCTTTTCTCTTAGAGAATAACTTATTTAAAGTAGCAGCTTCTTAAGCACAAATAGTGTTAGTTTTGTCAGAAGTATCTTGGATAAATGAAAAAAGAACCAAAGGTTCTAATAAGGGCTTCAGAGATGGAATGGAATTATGAGTCAAGTAGTTAACTTTCTTATTTTTTTCAGATACGAAACTGAGCCTCAGAGAGATAGTTCTATAATGATTACAAAATACCTAAATATAAACCTATTTTAGTTTTAAAATACACATTCTGATAAATGGTTGAACAATGTTTAGAATCTCTAATATAGAGAATGCTGTGAGTCCTCTACTGTCACTGTGGTTAATAAAAAAGATTGGTTAATTTTTCATTCAACAAATATTTGAGCCTTTAATGTATGCCAGAAACTGTTATAGGTGTGTAAATAAAAGTTTTATATTTATATGTTACTTTACAATTTTCAAATTACTTCCACATACACCATCATTTGGCCTTTATATAACCACCTTGAAAGAGCCAGGGTAAGTACTGTCATTTCACTTTTTAGATAATAAAATGGAAATTTAAAAAGGTTAAAGATGAGATTCTATACAAGAATCTGAGTTGGCTCTTGAGTCAGACTGACTAGATTCAAATCGTGGCTTTCCCATCTTCTCCTAGGCATGTAACTGAGGCTTCCTATAGCCTAGTTTCCTAACTGCAAAATGGAGTGAATATCCTATGTCACAAGTAGTACTGTGTATAAAATGAGATAATATATTCAACATTTTTAGAACAGTGCATGACATAACAAATGCTTACATTTATCTTTATTATATCATTATTCCCATTTGCCAATATCTACATTTCTAAGACTTACCGTAATTTGATATTTTCAAACTCTTTGACTTTTAATTCAGTGACTTCTCTTTGTCTCTCTAAATCCTGAGATACATTTTTTAGTTTGATCACAAGTGAGGAGAGAGAGTCATCTTGTTCTGCTACTCTCTGTTCCATCTCAGCCAAATGAATAAAATGCTTGTTGGTAGGAACTGGAGTATGAGACTGTTTTATTAAATCCTATGAAATATGGTTGGTTATATTAGCCATGAGCAGGTACAATGCAATGCCATACTTACTCCATAATTTTAACTTGGTTCCTTAAATGATCAAAATATAATATCAAATCTAAAATGTAATGATTTAATAGGTAATGAAGGCTTAAAGAAGATAGGAAATATAGATCTTATTCTTTGTATTCCCAGTATATGGCAAAGTGCCTACATGTAGTGGGGGATGAATAAATAAATGTTGATTGAATTAATGAGTTAAGGCTTGAGGAATCTAAGGTTTGCTTAAGGTCATTTCGCACATATAGAATACAATGATCAAAAGAGGCAAGAATGAACTGAATTCAGAACATGGAAAGCAGTTAGACACAGGTAAACTTAATGTGCAGATTTGAAAAGAAAGATTGAGGTCAGATCAGGGAAGGCTTTGAGTACGTGGCTAAGAAACATAAACATCATTTTGTAGGCAGCAGTAAACTACTAACAAATGTCGGTTTAGGGGAAAAAATGATTACAGCTGTGTCTTCAGAAGATTATTCTGGCAAAAAAAAAAAAAGGTAGGATGGCTTCTAGTCCAAAAAGAAAAAAAAAAAGGGAGAGCTAAATTTTCAATTGCATGGTCTCAAAAATCAATAAAGAATAGAACAAAGTTCTTAGAATCTTACCCAAGTTGTTTCTTTGAATTTACTGAGTGAACTATCAGCCTGTAGTTCTAATTTATGATGAAGAATAAGAAGTTCCTCTTCATGTTTCTTAACAATTTCTCTTTGTTCCTGTTTTACAAGAAATCAAAACTATATCTTATATTATGATTCAAATAAATTCACATTCTAAAGGTCTTAAATATTTTATCTTTACCTTCTAAAATCCTTATGAGATAGAGAAGGAACAACATCTGCATGTATTTATTTATACCTGTATACATTTCCCCTAGCACATGTTCAAATTGACAAGCCCAGCCTTAGAGCATAATTTATTGTTAATATTAGAATAATATGCATCCATCAGCTTTTAACTCGTTTCTAGCAAATTTTTAAATGTCAGATTTTTTCCCCCTCCAAGTTCTAGCAAATTTGATTTCCACTGATACCTGTGTGACAGATTTCATTCTAACTTACTGCCTCAGTCTTTACCTATTAACTCAAATGATATTTTTCAAAATCACACAGTTTCACCATGAAAGCCTAATTTAGCAATTTAGTCGGTCCATAACACAACTGCCAGTTTTACTGACAGATCTGTAATCCAATCACGTGAAAGTAACAATACCTGAATAGAATCATTTGAAAACAAGAAATGAAATACCACTTCAGGGCAGAACAGTATTTGGCATTTGTCTAAAAAACATAATAATAAATAAAAGAGCATAACATAATATAATAAAATACCTCTCTGGCTTTTTCTAGAAGATGTTGATACTTCTTTAACACTTCTTCCTTTTGATTTAACCTTGCTTGCATGTTTGCAATGGTCTGATGAGCAAGTTTCAATGTGTGATGAGATTTTGGTTCCACCTCTTTTCTTCCTAGCTCAGCTATAAGCTTTTCTCGTTCTGCAGTGGCAGGCAATCGAAGCCTCAGTTCATTAATTACTTTGTCTCTTGACAGAATATTTTCCTCTGCTAACCGTAAAGCAGATTCTTTTTTTTTTAGCTTCTGCAATGATCAAATCATAAAAAAATATATTTTTCTTTTAAAAATGCTTCATCTGAATTTTAGTCAGATTAGCTATAAGGAAAGGAGTTTCATTTTATTTTTCACATCATACTTATAATAGCCAAATGATACTTAATAAGGTTAATCGACTGTATTTCTATGTGACAGCAGTTATCTACATGTATATTTTACTTATTTGTAAGATTATCACATGTGTTAGAAATTTCACTGTTATGCTGAAAATGAAATTTACTTACAGTACTTTATTTAGGTCTTATAGATTTAGAACTAGAAATGTGTGGTGGTGATAGATTTAGAAAGAAAATGTAATAAACCATTCCTTTTATTTTGGTCCACTGACTTAGAGCACTAGAAGAGTAACCTATAAAGTCAACAAAGTATAAAAATTGGAATTTTAGTGGCCTGAGTCAATGGGTAACTATTATAAAATCTGCAGCTTATCAAAACAAAACAGAAGAAAGTGTGTTCTCCTCAACATAATTAAGGCAGATATTTAATATCTAGTAACTCAGCGGCAATACACATAAACAACAAATTTACAATTACAGAAGACAATCTAAGTTTCCTCAGTTGGTTTAAAAGTACACAATTTAAAAAATTATTTTAAATGTATTTACAGTTAATATGATTTTCATTTTAGTTGACATCTAAACATACTCAGTTTATACTATTTTCTGTAGAATTTAATAAAGAAGACAGATCTAATCATCTATTAACCAAATTTAAGACCTAGATTAAACTAAGAGATAATCTCTAATTTACCTTCAAACCCTTTAACTATCTACAAAATGGAATAAACTGAAAATTGATTCAGAGTATAAAACATGCACTTCAAAATAAAACAAAAACAAACAAGGATGAAAACAATTCTTGATCATAGGGAGGAAAGAAATACATTGTTCATAAAGCTACAGTCAAATGCTCTTTTTGTTTCCTTTCACGCTAGCAACTGAAGAACATGCCCAAAAGTGGCAAATAATGATTAAAAGGAGAGTAATTTCAAATTAGCCATACCTGCTGTTCTTTATCAGCTACTAGAAACATTATAGGAGAATAAAAAAGGAGAGTGGAATAAGCAACAGATTCATCATTTTATGCTTCATCCTCATTTAAAAATATTACTTAGAAAATGCCACAAGCATACCTAATAATGCACTAATCAAAATGCAAATTCTTCTAATTACCTCTTCTAGTGATTTGCATGTTGCCTGTGTTTCTAGGATTATTCGAATATTCTCCTTAATTTTTCTTAGAGCAATCTCAAGTTGATTTGGAAGGGGCAAACTAGGGTCTGGCATTGATCCTGTAGCCTCTTCAAACTATTGAGAAATAGAATTTTTTTAAAAAAGCAGTTGCAGCATTGAGAAGAACAATATTAATTTTTACAACTATATGACATGACATGGTTAAACTCCACTTACAGTTGAAACATAAAAAGATACCATCAACTAAAATTCCATCTGACTTTAGAAAATATTTCTATTTGTTAACATTATAGGCCGTGCTACAGAGTAGTAAACAAGACTAATCATTCATACCTTTTGTGCTGCATTTAGTATTTCATTTTGCTGACGGTCAAAAACATCTAGTTGACGTTCTAGCTCAACTTCTCTCTGATCCCAGGCCATTTGTCTTTCTTCGTGAAACTGAAAAAGACAGTTTGGGTCAGACACACACAGAGATACTTACCAGGAATTTTTACACACATTTTTCTTATTTAATCCTCACAACAACCCTTTGAGGTCACTATTATTTTCATTTTATGGAAAAAGGAAGTAAATTCAGAGATGAAGTGATTTGCCTAAGATCACAGAGACAGGCAGATTTGGAGTCAGGATTTCAATCCATCCACATACCCATCCATCCATTCATCCAAAACATGTTTAATGACACATTCTGTGTGGCAAGCACTATTCAAGACAATGAGAACGCAGCAGTGAACAAAACCAAGTACCTTTCACTACAGAACTTATACACTAGTGAGGGGGAGATAGTCAATAAACAAGTAAGTATGTAATATGTCAGAGGGTGATGAGTGCTATGGAGTAAAATGAAACTAGGTAATCCCTATTCAGGGAATCTTGCTGATAAGATTTACTGTTGTAGACTGAGTGGCTAGTGAAGGCCTCACTGATAAGGTAAGACATTTGAGCTAAGCCCAGAAGGCAATGAAAGCATTATCAATACTGTTATCTGGAGTAAGAACAATCTAAGCAGAAGGAACAACAGAATTTCTGAAGCAAGCAAGCATGTGCTTAGTGAATATCATCTGCCTCCAAAGCCTTTGTGCTTTATTCTACACCAAGCTGCCTTCTCCTATTCCATCAGTGAGAGCCAGCAGAAACTTGTAACCATGAAAAGTCAAATAACTAATATTGAAACAAAAATTAACTTACCAAGTAAGTTTGCTTATGAATTATTCATTTTAAGACTATTAACGCAACTAAATAAATATGTATTTTTAGAATAGTTTAAAGAATAAGAAACAGAATATTTTATATCAATAATAATGGGAGCTACACTCAATTAGGAAAATAATGTAGTCACCCATGCAATGTTGTTATGTTAAAAATCTTAGCAACAAATACGAAAGTAAATATAAAATGAAACCTTATTCTGCTGCACAATATCTTCCTCCAGACTACTGATTGTATGCTCATACTCAGAAATTATATTATTCAAATATTTTATTTCTTCTTTATCTTTGACTAATTCTCGACTGAGTTTAAGCTCTTGAAGACGGAGTTCTTCTATCTTCGTATGCCAAATGATTACCTGAAGATTTACAAATTATACATACAAATGTAAATACTATATAAACAAATATTTCTCCACTGATCTTAATGATTTTAACTCAAATTAATGGACATTCTATAACAAAATAAGATATAAAATTATCCTTGGTTGTTCCACAAGGAAGTTTATTTAGAATTTCCAGACTTTTCTAATATGTGGGATCTTAACATAAAACATTTTTCAAATGATGTTGGAATGGATATCACTAACATTCACTTTCATTTATTCATTTACTTTCATATATTTACTGGGTCCTTAGTGTATGTATGTAATTGCAACATTCATTTTACTTTCATAAATAAAAATCCTAAATGTTTCTAGCCTAGAGAATAATATTTAATTTCTAAATAATTATTTTTCGTTTACTTCCTTCCAAATGAGGGCAAAAACAAACATATTAAAAAATAAATGTGGGCCTACTACTTGTGAATAATTTTAAATATAATAATTATGAAGAGTAGAATTCAACTAACCACTATAATGTTTAAGAACAATTATAATTAGTATTTAATTAATATATAAACTTTCCTAGAGTGTTTAAAATTCTTTGATATTATACAATCTAAGCATTTCTATTGAAACCATGGCTTAGAGGAGTCTCATTTTATTTATAAAAAGATATCCAAATAGCCCAAACTCCTAATGTATAAAACCTGAATTAATAAATTATACTTGGAATTTTTTTCATATATTAAGCATTATTCACATAGGCACATATTAACTCAAAGTTATTACATAACTCTTTTGAAAATACTGAACTTAATGTTTTACCTTTTGGGCTCCCCTGGCATCCTTTAAAGTGCTTATTAACTCTTCCAGCCCCTTTAACTTTAATTCCATCTCCAGTGTTTTGTTCTTCATATTTCTATGTTCTTGTTGAGAATTTTTCATTTCTTGCATTATCTTCATTTTGTCGTTTTGTAACTGAATCATTGTTTTAGAGAACGTTTCCTGCTGTGGCAAGGGTAAAGCTCCACTAAATTGCCGTCGTAGAGACTGAATTGTTTGGCGCAGATGTGTTGCTCTGTTTCTCCCCTCCAAACGGGCAGAATAGAGAGCTTGTTCTTTTTCATCAAGTTTCTGCTCTAAGCGCAAATTATGGGCCTCCATCTTCTGCAGCTTAGATGTAACCGACTCCAACTTACCAAGAGCGGTAGCCTCACTAACTTGAAGAGAGACAATGTGTTGGTGCAGCTTGGCAATTAGTGCCTTTTCATCAGACTGTGCCTAATATAAAAAATATATGTTTGTAGGAAGTTTCAAGTTTTCCCAATGAAACTTATCATGGATTTAAAATCACAATTTACTAAATAAAATTTAAAACAAGGTGCTACATGAGATCCTACAAAAATCTAACCTTGCTTTAATTGCAAAAGAAGTGTAGAAACCTAGAATCAAACTTACTTAAAATCTAAATCTGGCATCTAACAGTTGGAATATTACTGTTTTTTTGAAAACTTCCATATATTAATAACAGTATTGATAATAATACTAATGCAAACAATGTGGGGTTTTTTAATCCTAAGAAAACTTATAATGTGAGAATATGTGAAAAACTATATATAAATACAAGAGAAAATATTGTTATGAAAGACATGTTTCTCCTCACTGTCTGGACTTTGATCAGCAGCCAGCACAATGCATCTGTAAGCATTTAAATGCTTTTCTGTGTTATGAATGGCATTTCAAATTAACGAGTTTTTCTAATCAACTTACAACTAACAAAAATAGGAGCCTCTAGCTGATATATCCTCTGATTAAAACTACAAAATCATCCCAATATCTAATGTAAATTTAGGAAAAAGAAAAGAATCTATATAGAAGAGTTAATACTGCACATACCTGATAGTCTAACAGCTGCATTCTGATGGACTCTACTTCCTTTTCCCTGGACTGTTGTTGTGCATTCAAAATTTCAACTTGCCTTTTGGCAATGTCGGAAATCTCTTTTAGTCTAGGAAGTGATAAGATACTTCAGATACAACTGGGTACATTTTCTAAGTAAATAAATATTAAAATTTCAAATTTCTAGACCCTTGGAAAAGCCATTAGTTTGCAGCATCTCTTCTTTGTATGAAATACTAAAGTTTCTTGAACTGTTTCATGAAACATAATTCCATGACGAGTTAACAAATGCTCTGTAAAAAATACTCCATTCCCAACATTCCTCTCCCTTGAAGACTCATATACATATCATATCAAATGCTCTGAGAAGTTCTAGAGTAAATTATTTCAACCATTTTTCGCATTTTCCAAATGTATATGTTAAAAGAACTCCTCTCTCACACTTTTTTTCATGAGATGCTTATTGTCATGGTTTGGTATAGACGGAATAAGGTATTAAGTAGGCTTACTTGATAAACTGTACAGTTAAGAATATAGAAATTTAAAATTGCCAGGTTCCCTAGATCAATTAATGTATGTTTTGATTTGCTTTATTTTAATTTGCTAGTTACCAGAAATGTGAAAAAGAGATTACACAATTACTACAATTGCAAAAAGAGGGTGGAGCTTGATGGTAAGTTATCAAATTTCCTATATGACTATTTTGATAAGATTAAACAGGTAACACTAACAAACGTAAGGTGGATAGCCAGTGGGAAGCAGCCGCATGGCACAGGGAAACCGGCTCGGTTCTTTGTGGCTATCTGGAGGGGTGGGATGGGGAGGGTGGGAGGGAGGGAGACAAAGAGGGAAGAGATATGGGAACATATATATATGTATAACTGACTCACTCTGTTATAAAGCAGAAACTAACACACCATTGTAAAGCAATTATACCCCAATAAAGATGTTAAAAAAAAAAAAAAAAGATAAGATTAAACAGGTAAAATAAAATGCATTTTACTTTGGGCTGGAATAATTTTAGTTCAGCGTAACATAAGTCAGGTTTCCTCATATTGATTAGAAGCTCTTACCGCCAGTTATGTAAGTTTTCACCAATTAAAATATAACAAAATGAGTAATTATAAATTAGTTTACTTCAAAAGATGAAGTACATGAGGTGAAAGGAAGAAAAAAAATGGGGTCATTCATAGTGAAAAGGGCTGGGAATAACTGATATTCCCAAAAGGGCTATCAAGACTCTAGAACAGTGGCTATAACTTTATGGGTAAGCCATAAACCCTTTTTACTAATTATCTGTGCTAGACAGATCAACTCAGGGATCCTCATACTTTTCTAATGAAGTAACACATAATTACAAAAGAGTGATTAGACAGCATCTACCTGGTATACACAGTATTCCCTCCTTACATATATTGATATTTTGAATTCTAAGAGAATAAACTGTTTCCTTATGTAAAATGAAAACAACACTGTTATCAGGGTTATTAAGTGTAATTAGATGAGTCAGTATATGTTTAATAGATGTAAACTGAATCAAAATCTGTATTTGCTTTCTATTTTTACAGCAACTTTATGAAATAAGTATTATTACTCCCTTAATAAGTTAAGTTTAAACAAATTAAACGGCCACAACCCTTCCCTCCAAAAAAATATTAGTATGTGGAAAAACTAGATCTCAGAGAGTCTTGATTTCAAGTTCAGTGTTTCCTATAATACTATTCCTTCCTGGGCTCTGAAAAATGTAAATCTTGAGAAGTTATTTCCTCTTCAATATTATTACTTATGCTAGTTAAAAATCAATCTTGTTAATATTATTTAACCCTGTTCTAATAAAAAGAAACCAGTAACAATTGCCACTAAGGATACTACCCCTTTACCACTGTAATTAGAGCTCATAAACACAAATTAGAGTAGACACAGCTAATCAAATGACTAAAAACTCCACATGAACTTACTTTGATACTTCAACTTTTAGTTCCATTTCACTCTTCTCTAATTCTAGAATATGTTGCCTATCAGCGTCACTTACTGTCTTGCTCACACTATCAGCTAATTCATCTCTTAACATCTGTTCCGCTTTCTGCGCTTCCAAATTGATTTTGGTAAGCTGAGAAAAAGTAACAAAAACCGTTCAGAAATGTTAGTTTTTGGTGACATTTTCCTTTTATTATACCTTTCAGCACACTGTAGTCCTCTTTACTTTGCATTAGTCCAGATACTGCATTGGGTGTGAAGTATTAAGAATAGATTGACGAAGATAAGGGGAGAAAAAGCCAGGAACAAATTATGAAAACTCTAGTTGTATGTCAACCCACCCAAAGTCATTTATATTAATCAACTCACAATCTAATAAGATATGAATCTCTGATATTCTTAATTTACTTGAAATGCCATATGCTCATTATATTTTACTTCAACTATATCATCTATAAATAAATCTAAATAGTTAATAAAATCTTATTAATATATAATGACATTTAAAATAAACAAAATAACATGAATGATTTGAGAAATACACATTCTCAAGGTAAAGGAATATTATGAGTGCTACTTCATCATAAATTATTGAATATTTGCAAACTACATTATTGCCAGCCAATTTAGTAATTTTGACCATATCAAAAGTCTAAAACTTCCCATTAGAATGAAGTCCCTGAAAGGAGAGATTACTGTCTATTTTATTTCATGCTATAACTCCAGTCCCCATACAGCATCTGGCATGTACTCGGCACTCAGAAATAATAACTGTTAAATGAAGGGATGGTAGTGGAAGGCAATTCCATTATTAAGCAAATAACATCTTTTTGCACATTAAATCTAATAATGTAATGCTGGTGAGAAATAAAAACTCAATCACAGAAATACCTGCTTTCTTTTTAAACATTTCAGATTTAAAAATACATTATTTACCCATTACATGAAACACAAGCACTATATTAATATGCTACTTCAGAGTTACAAACAAACTTCCTCCAATAATACAATGGCTACCATGACTAATTTTTTTCTTCTTCTTTTTTTTTTTTTTTTTGTTGCGGTATGCGGGCCTCTCACTATTGCGGCCTCTCCCGCTGAGGAGCACAGGCTCCAGACGCACAGGCTCAGCGGCCATGGCTCACGGGCCCAGGCACTCGGCGGCATGTGGGATCTTCCCATACCGGGCACGAACCCGTATCCCCTGCATCGGATGCAGGCGGACTCTCAACCACTACGCCACCAGGGAAGCCCCCATGACTAATTTTTTACTCTCTAACTGCATGAAAAAAAAATAATAATATCAAACCTCAGCAAATTTGGTTTCCAATTCAAAATTACGTTCTTCCACTTGCTTCAATGAAGTCTTCACATGTTCATACATTTTTTGAGAATGTTCAGCCCGCTGCCTTTCATTTAATTCCTTCATCTCCAGCATAGTGATTTTTTTTGAAATAGAAACAATCTCACTATTGGTTATTGATTTCTTTGCCTTATCCATGTTAGATTCATTTCCTAAATGCAACAATACTTTGGTAAATCTCACGCTGTTCTTATCTAAAGTTATCCCAGATATTTTAGACATTGTATGTAAGGAAGCAATATTGTTCTGCAGAAAACACACGAGCCTTTTGAATTATGACAGACCTGGACTCTAGTCTCAGCTCTGTTACTTCTTATCCGTATGCTGCCTATCCTAATCTCTCTGGGATTTACATGTTTCGTCAATCAAATGATAATACAAATTATTCTTCATAGGATTACAGGCATACCTTATTTCATTGTGCTTTGCTTTATGGAGCTTTGCAAATACTGCATATTTTTGTTTTTGTTTGTTTTTAAATTGAAGGTCTGTGGCAAACAACCCTGAGTCAAGCAACTCTGTCGGTGCCATGTTTCCAACAGCATTTGCTCACTTCGTGTCTCTGTATCACACTAGTAATCCTCACAATATTTCAAACTTTTTTATTATATTTGTTATTGTATCTATGATCAGTGATCTCTGATGTTAATATTAAGACAAAATGAAGGTTCAGATGATGGCTAGCATTTTTTTAGCAATAAAGTATTTTAAAATTAAGGTGTGTACATTTTTTTTAGACATAATACTGTTGCACACTAATAGACTATAGTATAGTGTAAACATAAGTTTTATAGGTACTGGGAGACAAAAAAAATTCCTGTGACTCATTTATTGCAATATTTGTTTTGTTGTGCCAATCTGGAGCCAAACGTGCAATATGTCCAAGGTATGCCTGAACTGAAATAACAATGTAAAAGATGTAGTGTAGGAGGTGTCACATGTAGATAGTCAAAAAAGGGCAAATAAATATATTTTGTTAACTGAAAGGAGATAAACTGTATTAAGAGGCAATACAGTGAAGCAACACTACTTTGTGAATACAAGTGCAATGACTCAGAGTAAAAAAGTAAAATCTGAAGCCATGTGATTTAGGGATTTCGCCAAGTATCTTATTTAACCCTGACTTTTATTTGGCTTTTGTATACATCTAATATCAAATATTTTACTTTAAATTATTTTATCAGTTATTATACCCTTATCTCATATATGCAGTTGTATAGCTTGTCTTTGGACACAGAAGTTTGTGGTTAAATGAAAAGAGAACGAAAGCCCCCTCATTTACCATGAAAAGGCATCATGTAGGATTATCATTAGTTAGTCACCTTTTAAGAAGAGAAAACTAATACTTTTGCTTTGCATAACAGACATGCTCCAGGAAAAAAAAATTGGTAGTTTTATTTTTTTAGAGAGTCAATTAACCATATGTTCAGGGAAGTCAATTATTTTAAGGAACTAATAAGCAGTGATTTACTCTGTAAACAGTCGTAACACCAATAATGCCACCTCCTATCTTTCTAGCTTCACAAGCTTGAGTTTTATAACTGAGTTTGCTCAAAGAAATATATATATATTTGAAACTAAACAAACTGTTTTGGTGTCTGTCTCAGCTTTAAGAAGTGCTTCATTTTGTTCTGTATGTGTCTTTAAATAGTATATGATTTTAGAATAGCTGCTGCAAGCAGTGATCAAATAGCTAACAGTAATGTTACTGAAAGAAGCTAAAAGTGTTAGGAAACCATATGGTATAGAGATTCATTCAGGCAATCCTAAGCACCATGAAGGAAAGAAAAAAAAAAGTTGCAGTAAATACAGATATACCAGGAACATAAACACTCTTCTCCATTCTCTTTAGTGCTAAACTTTGATAATGAAAAGAGGCACATCACAGGGGCTGCAATAGACACTAGTCTACTCTATATTCTTGTGTTTGGAGTATCCTAGAGAGAGGGTAACAGCCCAACACCAGTCAATTCCTGCATGGAAAAAGCTAAAAAAGTGACACTTTTAAACAAAGATATAAGGGCACCAGGAAATTAAAGCTTTTAAACTTCAGTGATATATTGTGGAGTTCCAGAATTTGGAGGGAAGCTTCTCATGTCTTTGTTCAGAATTGAGGGGTTGACATTCGAACCTTGGCTTTGGAAGACAGGCAATGGTGAGGTCATTCCAAGATAAGGAAACAGCTTAAACAAAGGTATTTAAACCACCTCAGAGCTGCCTCTCCACAGGACCTTGCTGGAGGCTGTACTTCTCTGGCTTGTCACAGAGCACTACAGGATGCATTCAGTGTGCTTTTCTGGCAGCCCAGTTAACCTTTATTTTTCCTCTATAAGATTTGGACCCTGGAGCCAAACCAGGGAGCTAGCAAGAATAAGGCATGCTTGTAAAATTATAGCCATGTGCAGCTGTACAACAACAGTACTACCACTAGCAGCTGTGTTAAAGTATTTATAGAGAGAAAATTTCAGAACTAAGCTGAGTAATGTAGTGGATAAATATTTGTGAAAAAATTTAGTTTTTACTTATATTTTTCTGAGAGGGATTGAAACTGTAAGCCTCATCTGATGGAAGATATGAATAATTCACCTATGTATGTTTGAGGTTGACAGACTTGTAAAATCTTTTAAAAAATAAAGCTAGACTTTATATTAAAAAAAAAAAACTTCAGTGCTATAAAGCCATGTATCGGAGAGATTAAGGTATTTGAAAATTCAGGAATTTCTATAGGGAATTCAGCACTTATTAAAGAAACACAGGATAGAATGAACAAAGAACTTACTAAAACTGTATATAATATCCTTTTCTATATCTTAGTTAAAATGGTATCTTCTTTTGTGTAAGAGCTACATGGAAGTCAATTCACTTTTAATCTCTTAATGAATTAAAAAGTTCATTTTTAAAAGTAGCTTATTTTAGACTTCCCAATGTTAAGCCTCTCTAAGCTACATGTCTCAGTTACCAATTTAATAGTAACAGAAACTTTGAATAGCATTAGCGCTCTAAGGTCTGGAAAACAAATTAAAACATTTTATCCAAAGGGGCAAATTTATTTGAAAATTATAAAGCATAATGCTAGTGAGATAAAATTATTTAAATGTTGTGAACTAGGATAACCATTTGAAAAACTAATGGAAAATCCTAGCAGAAGCCACAAAGATTTCAATACCCTTTAAGACAATATCTCTGTTAGATGTAAATGAAGATGTTCACTGCAGCACTATAAGCAATAGCAAAAATTAGAAAAGCTAGTGATTTAATCACCCAAACACAGTAACTTACTGCATGAATATTTATAAGTATGATGAATAAAAAATGAAATATTTTGATATCTACTAAATATAGCATATAATGTTTATTATAATTTAAAGTATATATAAGCATGTATAAGGTCATACAAAAAATGATACAGTAGTGGAACTATGAGCAATATAAATTCTTCTCAAATTTTTCTGATGTTCTAGGTGATCTTTTAATTTAAAAATATAAAATGATATATTCCTAATATAACTTTATACAGTGAAAAAACTCATAATACTATAACTAAAATACAGGTATTTCAAAATTATCATCAGTCTTAATTGTTAAATGGTTCAGTACAGCTAATGCTCAGTCATACATTTTTAACATATATGATTTCATTAGAAACAAATCCAATTTAATAACTAAAAACCTAACTTTGGTAAAGGTTAGTACAAGATATTATTCATCAACTGCCTGTTAAATTAAACTGTTAGGCAGAGAGTGCATTTTTATCAAAATACTTCCTTTTTATCTGGTATAGAAAGGCACTTTAAATGAAAAATATTCACTATTAGATCTTAATCATTTTATATTATCAGAGTCATAATACTTACCTAATTTAGTTTCTTGTTCCCAGGCTTGTTCAATAGTGTGAAGTTTTTCCTTGGTAATCTCCAGTTCTTTACTTACAGACTCCATTTGTTCTTTTAGGGATGCATTTTCACACTGAATAAAATAGAAACATCACTGAGCAACTACACTGTAATTCAGATAAATACCACAGATGTGACACTGTCTGAACTTTATATAATAATCTCCTAAAGCTCACAATCTAGTTTTTTTTTAACGAATGTAGAAGTTCCTCTGCATGTAATACAAATAGACATACACATAACATATATGTTGTATACACACACATATATTATTTTAAAATAATCATCAAAACCTTGTATATCCGATATGTGGCCCTAAACTCCTGAGTATTAGCTTCTGCCATGTTCACTTTGGCCAACGTGGAGCACTCAAGAGTCTCACAATCTTCATAAACCGGTGTTTACTTCCCTCATTCATACCAAGGGTTACTGAGCATCCATAGCATGCCATCGGTGACAGGTACTGTATGTTCATGATGAAAAGAAACAGACAAACTTCTGGCCTTCATAGGCCTCACCATTTGGTGTCTGTGGATATATGTGTGGTAGGAGTCGGGGAGAGTGTGGAATGCAGCAGAATGTGAACATATAATCAAAGAAAAAAATTCACTAAACAGGTCAAGATCTAGAAAGAAACAGAGTACAAAACCAAACAATAATAAAAAGTAGCATATCCAGATAGAGTGCTTAAAGAAAGTATTAACCACTGAAGAGGTGGTATTTAAGCTGAAATTGATGGTAAGAGAAGGAGCCAATCTTGACAAGAAACCAGCCATGGAAAGAACTGATATACTACTGGTAAACCCAGATGCTCCAAAGCAGGAAAGAGTCTGGAGTATTAGAGGACTTGAACACAGTGAGCAACAATCAGAGTGAAGAGGAATAAAAAAAAAAAGTTGGAGAGATAATAGGGGGCCATACCAGGCAAGGCATGGTATGTCAAGACAAGTAACTGGAATTTAACTTAATGTATAATAGGAAATCATTTAAAGATTTAAAGGAAGAAGTTTTAACAAATCATTTGAATAAAGTGTGGAGAATAAATAAAGGGGTAAATAGAGAAATGAGAAATTAGTCAGGAAGATACTGTAAAGTCCAGATGAGAGATGACACTGGTTTAGATTACAGTTATAGCAGGGAAGATGGAGAAAAGAGGACACATAAGAATTAATTACATTTGGGTGGAAAATGATAAAGGAAAGGAATGACTAGAGAATAATTCTAAGATATCTGCCTTAACTAAATGAGTAGATAATAGTGGCATACACTGAAACAGGAACAACTATGAGAGAAATAGACATCAGGAATTAAATTTGGACACGTTAAATTAGAGATCCCCTTGAAACATGAGTTGTTAAGTAGGTAATTCCATACAGAAGAACAGAGTTCTGAGAAGTCAGGCTGGAAACATACAATGTAGGAGTTGGCACATAAGTATAATATTTTAAGCTCATTTATTCTTCATTTTAACAAATAGAATGTCTACTATGTGCCAGGTATTCTAAGCACTGGACTGCAATGGTAAACAAATTCCATCCTAAAACTTGTATTTTAATGGAGCAATTTGAAAATAAGCCAATATATAACATACTGTCAGGTAATAACCATTATGAAGAAAAATAAAACAGGGTAATGAAATTTTTTTAAAAATAAATTTATTTATTTATTTTTGGCTAGGTTGGATCCTCGTTGCTGCACACAGGCTTTCTCTAGTTGCGATGAGCAGAGGCTACTCTTCGTTGCGGTCCACGGGCTTACTCATTGTGGTGACTTCTCTTGTTGCAGAGCACCGGCTCTAGGCGCATGGGCTTCAACAGTTGTGGCGCACGGGCTTAGCTGCTCCACAGCACGTGGGATCTTCCCGGACCAGAGCTCGAACCCGTGTCCCCTGCATTAGCAGGTGGATTCTTAACCACTGCACCACCAGGGAAGTCCCGAGATTTTTTTTTTTTTTTTTAAAGGGCGATGTTATAATGAAAAGGAAGATAAGGGAATAAAACATGATTTTCTGGTAACATGCACAATTACAGCCCAGTTCCTAGGTACTGTTAATTCGTAGGGGAAAAACAAAAAAGGGCTTAAGGTGTTTTAAATATCTTGCTACCCTTTTTGCTTCTCTTACTTCCAGACTCTTTCAAAGGATAACTGTGGCCTTGCTCCATATCTCATTTTCATACCCCTGCACTGGTACTGCACCCTCATTTATTACCACTCTTAGCTCTAATATTCAATCATTCTCTCCCTTTCAGCTCTAAATTTTCTTTTCTTCTCCTCTCAAACTTCATTGGTCTCCTTATTTAAAAAAATTTTTTTGAAAAAACACAGCAAATCCTCTTCTTAATTTTACCTTAGTCCATATCTATTTCTCTTGTCTGCTATTATCAAAATTTCCATTTTTTAATTGCCTTATCACCCATTCGGTTTTTGTATTTCTTTACCACCCACTCTGTTTTTCATCTTCTAAAATTTGATTTTCATCACCTTTATTCAATCCCTGAAGTTAACATCTATTAGCTCTAACTCTGTGCCGAACAGCAGGTACGAAACCCACAAAAATGAACTAAGTAGAGTTTCTGATATCAAGAGGCTTATATTCCTGTAGAAGAGGCACACATATAAACACATATAATATGATGTGATATAAATAGCAGAACTAGGTACAAAATATAGAAATAACAGAGAGGGTGAGTTTTTTCTATAAAGAAGGATGCTACAGAAAAAAAGGTAGTGTCTGAAAAAAGTTTTGAAACATGAATAGAAATTCACTGAGCAGAAAAACTGGGAGAGGAGGAAGGGCTTTCTAAACAAAGAAAACTGCATGTACAGAAGAACATACGAAACACTGTGGTGGAGAAAACTGGTAGTTCACTTTCTAAAACATTAATTGTGAAACTCCTTAGAATGTCACAGTAGATGACATGAGTTACATGCGGGCTAATCACAAAAGTCACTTATTCTTTAAGTGACTGGCAACTTTTGAGAGGTTTTAAGCAAGGGAAGGACATGGTCAGATGAAGGTTTAGAATGATCACTTTGGTGGCAGCAAGGATGATACAACACTGGAGGTAATGGTATGGGTAATGGTTACCACAGTAAAGATAATAAAGAATAAAACTAAGACATTGCCAATAGAGAGGGACATATATTCAGAATTATAACTGAGATACAGGAAGTAAAGGAGAGAAAAGGATACAATACAGAGACAAAAGTTTTTAAGGTTTGAGTAGAGATGAAAAATATTATCTGGGAAAATAAATTTTAAAAGTTGAAAATTACTCATTGATGTGCTATCTGCAGGAGATTTCTTATCTGATTGTCTAATGCTAGAGAAGAAAAGACAACAGACATGAAGGATGGGAAAAAATAAATTTTTATCACACTTAAATATTTAGAATTTTCCATAAAAATTAACATAATCATCTCTCTTCAAAAATAATAAAAAGTAAACTGATCATGATTATTTCTGGTTAATATTAATAAATAATGACTCAGATAATTTTGTAGGAGTCATTGAAAGCTATTCAGAATGTTTCCTTGAACGTGTCCCCCTAAGCAAGTGAGAGCTTTTGAACCAAAAGAATTATATCTCCTTCCATTCCAATGAGAGGATCAAAAAAGAGAATGAACCAGAAGACATAAGCCTTTATTTTTCATAAAGGTAAACAAAATCAGGAGCTTGTTTTGCCTGCTGTAAAAGGTACGAAGGTTGAGTGGCTAGAAGACAATTACAAAGGGTCTGGGCCACATTCATAGACTCCTTTAATTAAACTAATGATACTCCATCCTATTCTTCTCTCTCTCTACAGTAAGAAAGGATAGGGATTTGCAGAACTCATCCAAGGTCCAGGAAGAACCATGGATATCTCATCTACTTTCTGCTACATCCACCCCAAAGAGCCATGGACCATGAGGGAATAATTTACACTGGGATCAGGGCAAGAGAAAGGAATGGGTACTTAATAATGCTTCCTCTTCTGACTACATTATCTTATCTGTTCCATGTTCTTTTTTCTTTTTTAAGTACCTGATGGAAAGAGATTTCATTCAGCTAAATCATACAAGTGGGCTAAGGAAGATAACCTGGAAGAAGTCATCCAGAAGTCATTTTGCACCTATAGATAAGATATCACCAAAGAAGAATGGCTAAAATCACAAGGTTTAAGGATCACACATACTTACCTCTAGGTGTTCCAAGTTATCTGTTCTTTGAACAAGCATATTATCTTTTTGCAAGATGTCTCTGTACTTAGCAGTCAGTTCATTGTATTGTTTATTGGCCAATGCTAGTTCAGACAGAGAGACACTATTATCTATAACTTTTTGGAGTGCCGCAATCTTGAAAACAGCCATTTCCTATGTAAATAAAGATACACTGAATTAAGGTGGTGTATTATTTTCTGGTAAAGGCACTAGCCACTTATAAGGATAAGATAAGATAGCTGAAAGCAAAACAGATTTTAGAATAATTTAAAAAATTAGATTTCTCAAGTAAGAATTGCATATATTGCATATATTACAATATATTACAATAACTATTACTTTCATACAAGAAATAATATTTGGAAATTTTAAATCATAATAAAAATAAAGTGAATCCTTTTATAACTCCTGTCATAGTTAAATGAAATTCAGTTAATTTGAGAAACACGTAATGTACAGCAGCAAAAAAACATAACACTTAGAATATATCTTTGGATGGCTTTTCTAAATTTCGTAAGATTAAAAAAAAAACTTGTCTTTTGAAGGGCAAAATTTGCATCATCACAGGTAACATTTCCAACTTTGCTATTTCTGCTTATTTATAATTAATAACAAACTAGCTTTATAATAAAAGAAGATTTTTTGTTTACAGGAAAGAAACATTATTTAGGGGAAAAAAACTCTGCATCATAGCTATCTGTAACAAATAATATCAAAGGCTTTAAATTACTTGGTTCATCTCCAACTCTAGCTACAGAGCTATACAGAGCTATAAGAGTCACTACTCAAAGACACTGTATTAACACCAAAAAGAAATGACTGAACATAAAACCAAATTTATGAAGTGCGGAAGATAAAGAATTTATCACTGCAGTGCCCTGGGTTCAATCCCCGGTTGGGGAACTACGATCCCGCAAGCTGCGCGGCTTGGCAAAAAAATTTAAAAAATAAAAAAATTTTAAAAAAATAAAAAGAATTTATGATTATAATTCATTCTGAAGTAGAGTAATGAGGGGAAAATATTTGTAATAGTGCTTCAGATCTCATTTTGAAAACTTCTCTATATAAATAAATACACCCTAGTCTACCTTACCCTTGGGATTCAGTTTCACTTTTGCTTTGTGGTGAGGGAGATCATGTTTCCCATCCTTAAAAATATCCCTTTTTTTGGCTTTCCAATTGTTGCAAAAACAAACAAAAAATCCAGGTTGAACAATCAGGTTGAAGAGGAAGAAGATTCTAGTTCTTTCTTCCCTTCTATCTCAAACACTAGCTATATTTGTAATACTCTAAGAAAAGTACATTCTACAAAATCTAAGACAAAATAAAACAAGAACATTCCGTATTGAAAATAGGTTTATTAGCATGACAATTTCACCCATTACTATATTTAAAAGGGGGTGGCAAGGAACTCAAGTTCATTTTAATTTTACTTTGAATTCTTCTATTTACATGCTCCTATGTAAATTTAGACATGTCATATGAACATATACATGCTTAAATAAGGTCTGATCACACGTAAAGCAAGGTGCAGAAGAGTCACATGGCATGCAACTTTTTGTGTCTTTGTTAATAACTTGCAAAAGGAAACATTAGAAGGATTATCAGTTACCTAAAGGTGGAAGGATGAAGTAGAATGAAGTGAAAGGTACAAGGACAGACGTAAGATTTCTCTGCTGACATCTTTTGTACATGTAAATGTTTTACATATTCAAATTTAATTTTTTAAAAAGTTACCCCTAAAACTGAAAACAAATGTAAAATAAATGAACCTAACTATATAGCAATTGTATAGCATAACCACACAAAGAGGAGAATTACTTCAAGTCACTATAGAATATGTTACCATGACGATACATCCTTAGTGAGAGATATTCTAAAGAAAATAAGAACTGTAAAAAAACTTTATATCTAGTAGCACTGGTATTGTTATTGTTAATACCAATACAAGATTATTGTTTTCAAATTAATGTATGAATATTGTAGTATAAAACAAATAATTATTTTAATGTTATTTTAATAGAGATTTCTGTGTTAAAAAAATAAAGTACAAAATCAAAGGTTAGTAAAAACTCCATACTCTTACTTACCCTAAAATGTTAAATTTGAATTAAAAATAACAATATGAACTCATGATTTAAATCTATACATATTTTCCTAACTGGACTAGTAGCAATTATACTCCAAGAGCAATGACATCTAGGACCAGTTTTTGGTATCTAAATGCTGTCCCCACTAAAATGAACCAGGGCTCTTTAGAGAAATGACTTATTCCAAGCCTGCCTAAGAAGTATACAAGGTACATCTTGGACATACGTTGTTCCAGAAAACAAACTAAGCTTTGCAGCTTGGTTCAAAGACTAACGTATTTCTGTCAAATAGGATACAAGAACCTTCTTTAAAGGGCTCTCACTGGCCAAAGTCGAGACAAAAGAATAATGACTACACCTGAGTAAAACACACTGAATATTTAAAAGTGTGTGAGTCTGTTATGATACTTAAAGAAGAGAAAGCTGGAGGGTGCAGTGGGTGGGAGGGAATAGGCAGAAGCAGACTACACAAACTCTGTATTCTGAAAAATGGTCATTAAAAGGAAAGCATGACCAGTTTTTATCTTGCCTTTCTAGTTAGGAACCATACTTCAAGACAACCAAAGAGCTTGGGCTAATGAGGAGAAGCTCTTTATTTTATAAAGAATACCTGGTAGTAAATGAAGAGAACATAATATAATTAGAAAATCATGATTTTTGCAACTCTTAATGATTGGGTCAGGCAACAATGATCACCAGGGGACACTAAAACCATTAGGAGAATTGATGAAGAACTGGTTATTTGCATGGTATCAAAATATCACCAAAGAATTAACTAAATCACTTAATAATAGAGATATATGGCTGTCTCCCCCTTAACAAAGTAATCAATCATGAAACATGGGACTACCAGACATTCCATCTCTTGAAGTGATACACTATAAAGTATTACTTATAAAGTACAAAACATTACTTATGAAGTGTTCTTGCCAAAAATGTTTAACCTTAATATAACCAAGGCTTCAAAGCTAACTTTTAGTAAATGCAATGGATATAGGAACAAGTAAAATTATGAAAGAAAATAATCAGATAAATATTCATTATTTTTCAGAGAGAGGAGGAAAAAAGGGGGGGAGATTCTATATTAAAAAGACTTAGGACACGTAACATCTAAATACAATGCAGGGTCCTTGACTGGATCCTAGGACAACTGAGGAAATGTGAATATGATCTGGACGTTAGATAATATAAGGTATTGTCAATTTTGTTAAGTGTGATTAAGTTATTGTGGTTATGTAAACAGAAAAAGACTCTTTTAGAGATGCACACTAAAATATTTAGGGGAGAAATGTCTGCAATTAAAATATTCTTACAAAAAACAGATGAAGCCAATTACAGTGGAATGTTAATAAATGTTAACTATTAATCCAGGTGATGGGTATTCATCATACTATCCTTTCTTTTTTTTTTTTTTTTTTTTTGGTACGCGGGCCTCTCACTGTTGTGGCCTCTCCCGTTGCGGAGCACAGGCTACTGATGCGCAGGCTCAGCGGCCATGGCTCAGCCGCCTAGCTGCTCCACGGCATGTGGGATCTTCCTGGACCGGGGCACGAATCCGTGTCCCCTGCATCAGCAGGCGTACTCTCAACCACTGCACCACCAGGGAATCCCTATCCTTTCTTCTTAACGTTTGAAAAATTTCAGAGTTGAAAAAAAATCAGACGTACCTTAAAACGTTGCAAACGTCCAATTTTTTCACCAACTTCAGCCTCCATTGATATCAATTCATTCTTCTGTTTCCAATTTTCTTTTCTAAGTTGTCTCTCCACTTCTACTAAAGTAGTATATTGCCTTATGAGTGACTTTTCATTCACTTGTAAGACTGTGATCTTTCTGCTATTTTCTGAAAGGGTTTTTTTCATTTCATCTGAATCCATCTGAAGAGCACTGAGCAAATTCTGCACAAAGTCACATTTATATTACTTGTTAAATCTAGCTATCTTAGTTTGTACAGTATTGTATATTGATTTTAAAAGTGCTTTACTTACATTATATTCTTTTATTTTTATAGCATCTTGTTGTATTTGATCCTCAAGTTTTCTCTTTTCCTCTTTCATTGTTTCAGATTCTGTTTTCCAGGTCTCCTTTTCACTTAAAAAAATAAAAATGACAATACAGTAAATCTAATAAAATATTTAACTATAGGAAAAGATAGCTATAGATTATGGAAATTCAGTTTCTATGAAATAAGAGAAATCATAACTAGTCAATATCTGATAACATAAGTAGAAATTCCACTTGAAAGGATTTTTCCTGAAAGTTATATTTTTATTTAATAAATGAAAGGTAAAGAAATTATTTTACCAAATTATTTTCATTAATCTACAAATTATTACTCTACAATTGTTACAATATAACAATTGCAGCCTACCCAGACCTGCAATCTGCTTGGCATAAACCAATTATGATGTCAGCATTCTCTTTGAACTGAATGATTCAAACCTGGACATATGACTTGGACAGCCAATTAACCCAATTCTGACTAATGAGATCTAAGTCTGCCAGGAGCCTCTGGAAAAAATTTCATGTAAAAATAAAAAGCTATGTGAAAAAAAAAAATGCCCCTCTTCTTCAATGGTCATGGTCCCATCCTCCTTGAACTCCTTCCTTCAGCTATTTTATAACAAACATAGGAGATAATATGACCTATACTATAAGACTCCCAAACATGACCTACTCTATAATTAGCTTTGGTTTTCTTGTTAGATCAAATCGTAGTCACTCTTAGTGTATTCTAACTATTACTAAGGATATTAGTCCATTGGTACAGATGAGATGGCAGAGAGACATAAGCACAAACAGGTTAGTTCCCCATGAAAATATATGAATGATGACGGTGATGAAGAACCATGCTAACAGCTGACATTTATAAACAGTTCATATGTGCTATAATATTCACAAAATGCTCATATCTGGGCATTTTCACATAATTCATTTAAGTTTCATAATAACCCTATGAAAAAGTATTACTATCACAGAATTTTATAGATAAGGAAGTAAGAAGGTGAAGAGGCAGGAAGAAAAAGTAAAAGAAAATATCTAAATACTTTTTGTTACTTAGCTTTAACACGAATATTCTTCAATTATATTTATAAAGTTTTGCTAACACCTATACCTTAGGTATTCTTTATATAATAAGCTTTGTTGATGACGAATTACTGCGAATTTTCTGTTATAGTCTTCAAGAGAATCTTCTAAATTCTTTAACTTATTTTCTTTATATTCTAGTTCCTAAAAATTGGTTTAAAAATGAGAATGAAAAAAGCATCAGGATATATTTTAAATTTGAAGGTATAAATTCATATTCTGACAAAATTATAGAAAAATATACAAAAGATAATAGCAAATCCATAAGCAGCACAGGTCATTTCTATGATTATTCTGAACACCTTATGGCATATGGAATGAGGTAATATGTGTAAATGAGAAGTGCTATGAAACAGATAAAATTATTTTCATCATACAGAATAGTTACAGTAACCATACAAATGATCAGATACAGTGGTTACAAACTTACCTTTAGCCACTCAGTCCCACATACCCTTTAGTGAACATATGCATTCATAGGTCCAGTCAAATTGTCGTTTCCAATTATTTCTTTTTGAAGATGAAGAAACTTGAGACTTAGAAAGATCAAGTAACTTACTCAACATTAAAAAACTCATTAATACTACCCTTGGTAACCATTTTCTAAGCACACATGCCAAGCTCAGTGCCAGGTGCTTTACATATTGCAGATCTAACACTTGCAGTCAGGTCTGGCTGACTCCAAAGACCTTGCTACTTCTATCACTCTATGCTGCCTTAGGATTGGGAGTCCAAGTACTTGTTTTGCCACTTTGAACAGGTTTGCAGATTCCAAATTGGTTCTCTAATCTACCACAATGCTTCTCATGTGTTTTTTATATAAAGATGAAAAAATGAATCTTATCACAAATAACATGACAATGCAATACTTCTATCACTTATTGACAATGTTCCTGTATTGAAGAATAAATTCATGAAGAATGCTAAAATTATAAATTTAAAAGTAATGACATAACATGAATTATAATGTTCTAATAAGTAAATTCTAATACTCAAAAAATGATTAATTAATATAATACACAAATACAAGCATCTGATAATCATAACTCAAGTATATTCACAAATGGATTATTTAGGAAAGGGAAACAGCAGTGCTTATAATCAAAAATTGACTTTCATTGATTCTGATTTTTGTGATTATATTTGCAATGTATGTGATATTACAGGTATTCACACTCAAATGAAATAATGAAAAGCATCTCTCATTACGCCATTCATAATGACTGTAATATAGACAGCAAAACTGAGAAACAAACACAAGGCAAGCAGTATCCTTTCTAATCTGCTAACAGATTAACTAATACCTTACAGGGTAAAGGGAAGAAAGAGATAAAAGACAATTTTGTTTAAAAGTTTCTTCTTGTAGTTAACACACAAAAAAAGGAACGATTCCAATCACTACACAAAAAGCTGTGTCAGATTTTATTCATGTGAATTGCTTTTCCAACCAGCAATAAATAAAAGAGCTCACCTTATTTATACATTACTATCTCATAGTAGCTGCATGTTATTCTATCTGTCAATCATATATTTCATATGAATGGCACGCATGCTTCTCATTCAGATGAATGGAATAAACTGCTTTTATTCATAACATTCCATCTAATATCAAAATCATTAAAAAAACATTTCACTGTTAATATTCTAAGAACGCAAAGGAATATATGATGATTAAATTATAAAACATACTATCAACTATTTTTGTTACTCACATATAAAATTTTCAGTACCTGTAAGATATGTATTAAATATTCATTCTGAGAATTAATGATATTGGCACTAGATGGTGCTACCCCATCAGGTAAGTCTACTCCTTTAAACACAACATTTGATCCTTCTGATTGTCGTAAAAGACTGGTCTCTTTTTCAAGATGATCTATCTGCAAACGAACAGTTCAGAAATGAGACACTCATCTCTTACACCCAAAGAAAGACACATTTAAAAGCAGTAACTAACACTTCCTACTGAATATCTTGAACAAGCAGATATACGAATGCTCTGCCAAGTATTAATTAAAGTATAATTTAATTTATAATTACTACTACTTAGAAATGTCTAGGAATATATTTAGAATTTTTGTATCCTTTTATGTTATATGGTACTTATTTTTCCACTAATTTAATTTAAAAAATTCAAACAGAAGCTTTCCGAATGTTGAAAGAATTCATTCAAGGGGCATTTTCTCATAAAATAGTCATTTAAAAAAAATTAAATATTTCACATTAAATCTTTATTCATATGCTTAGCATTTTCTTTTATATAATAAAATTCTCACCTTTAAATTTGCTTTTGTCAACTGCTGAGAATAATTTATAGCCTCCTTCCGAGATTCCCTGAGCTCCTGTCTTAATTCTTCATTCCTTCCAGTAAGTTGATCAACTTGGGCTTTTAAATGCAGATTGGCATCAAATATTCCTTCTGCATTCTTTGATTCTATAGCCTAATATATTTAAATTATATAGAAGAAATGTGAAGAAAAACACTAAAGTCATAGTAAAAAATCTATGTTTAAATAAAATTCACATTTAAGCATTTTACTATTCCCATGTATAATAAAATATACCAAATCTATCTCTTATTTATAAATTTAAATTGATAAAATACCAGTTTAACCTACAACAGTATTACCAAGCATACTAACCACTTCATTCTAACAATTAACAATGTCTAGCTAATCCAAATAGACTGGTAGATCAGAAAAACAACTAGACAGGAACAATATGACTAGGGTTCAAATATTAACCAATCTCTTATTTGCTGGGCAAGTGACTTGAAATTCCTTATACCTTAGCTTCCTTAACTCCAAAGAAGAGGAAATAATGTTAGCTCTGTCAACTTCACAAGGTTTTTATACAGTCAAAATGAGATAATTTATATGTAAATGCTTTGAAACCATGAAGCATCTGAATTTAAAGCATGAGCAAAGGAATGAAATAACTACTACATTTAATTAATTAAATTTTTCATTGCTTCCTCTCCAGTTGAAGCATACATAATAACAAAGGCAAAGTATGATAAAACAGTGTTATCCAAGAGTGCTGGATAAGCAAAAATAATCTGTCAAATATTAAAATACTATCCAAGAGGATTCACTGCTCCTAATTCCCCAATAACGGCATATATAAATATACCTACCCCCATGTACACATATACACAATACATACGTACCAATAGATCTGGACTTTACGGAACAAAACTGTTAAATGCAAAGTAAAGCTTCAGAAATGAAGGCAGAAGACAAAGAAAGTAAGATGAGTAAAATCATATGTAATATCCTATTCAGGAGGGTGATCTGGGATTTAACTCAAGGCAGTAGGTCTGTAAGAGTAAGCCTTTACCCTAAGGAGATGAGAGCAGGCCATGTGGAGTAATAATTTATACTAATTCAAAGGGGAGAGCAGAAAGAAGTAGGCAGAAGGAGGTATTCTGCCAGATGACAAAGTAGTCTAGTTAGTTGTCTTGCTGAAAAATAGCAACATGTTATCTATAAATCCTTGTGGTAAAATGAGATTGAATCAGACGGTGATTAGGAGCCCTGAAAAACACCCTATAGCAATAGAAGGTGAACTTAAGTGCAGAAGCTAGAATTATCTGATCTAAAGTGTCATTGATTCTGATGATTTCTTAGAGGACGTACTGTTAGGTCATTCAGATGGGGCATATCAATCAGAAAAAAAAATGATAACCCAGAAGAGAAGCAGACAAAATAGATGGAAACAAGAATCCTAGGAAGGCCACAGGCTGTCAATTAAAATAAAAAAACTTAAAAAATAAATAAATAAAAATTAAAAAACGTAGAATCTTTCTGGGCTATTATTCTGTTTCTATTTGGTCACTAAATAGAGTTTCCCTTGTAGAACAGAGTTTGATCTGAGTATTAGTAGTGGGTAGCATCACAGACAAAGGATGTTCACATAAGAAAGTATGAAGAATCATTTTAGATACTTAAAATAGTGGAGAAAAAACAAAGTCACCAACCAGAGAAGAAAAGTCAGAATTATAAAGGGATACATAGGGAAAAAAGGGAATCTAAAGGGTTTCATAAATTTTGTTCAATGATTTTCTACCTCAGAAAGATTTTAACATACTAGTGTCACTCTCTGCTAATAAAACGGTATTATTATAAAAAAAAAAATTCCAGGCAAATGGGAATCAAAAGACAGCTGGAGTAGCAATACTCATATCAGATAAAATAGACTTTAAAACAAAGAATGTGACAAGAGATAAGGAAGGACACCACATAATGATAAAGGGATTAATCCAAGAAGTAGATATAACAATTAGAAATATATATGCACCCAAAATAGGAGCACCTCAATACATAAGGCAACAGCTAACAGCTATAAAAGAGGAAATCGAGAGTAACACAATAATAGTGAGGGACTTAAACACCTCACTTCACCAATGGACAGATAATCCAGACAGGAAATTAATAAGGAAACACAAGCTTTAAATGACACAATAGACCAGTTAGATTTAATTGATGTAGGACATTCTATCCAAAAACATCAGATTACACTTTCTTCTCAAGTGCACACAGAACATTCTCCAGGATGGATCACATCTTGGGTCACAAATCAAGCCTCAGTAAATTTAAGGAAACTGAAATCATATCAAACATCTTTTCTGGCCACAATACTATGAGATTAGAAGTCAATTACAAGGAAAAAAACATAAAAAACACAAACACATGGAGGCTAAACAATATGTCACTAAATAACCAAGAGATCACTGAAGAAATCAAAGAGGAAATCAAAAAATACCTAGAGACAAATGACAATGAAAACACGATGATCCAAAAGCTATGGGATGCAGCAAAAACAGTTCTAAGTGGGAATTTTAGAGCAATACAATTCTACCCCAAGAAACAAGAAAAATCTCAAATAAACAATCTAACTTTACACCTAAAGGAACTAGAGAAAGAAGAACAAACAAAACCGAAAGTTAGTAGAATGAAAGAAATCACAAAGATTAGAGGAGAAATCAATGAAACAGAAACAAAGAAAACAATAGCAAAGATCAATAAAACTAAAAGCTGGTTCTTTAAGAAGATAAAATTGATAGACCTTTAGCCAGACTCATCAAGAAAAAGAGGGAGAGGACTCAAATCAATAAAATTAGAAATGAAAATGGAGAAGTTACAACTGACACCGTAGAAATACAAAGCATCTTAAGAGACTACTACAAGCAACTCTATGCCAATAAAATGGACAACCTTGAAGAAACAGACAAATTCTTAGAAAGGTATAACCTTCCAAGACTGAACCAGGAAGAAATAGAAAATATGAACCGACCAATCACAAGCACTGAAATTGAAACTGTGATTAAAAATCTTCCAACAAACAAAAGTTCCAGGACCAGATGGCTTCACAGGTGAACTCTACCAAACATTTAGAGAAGAGCTAACACCAATTTTCTCAAACTCTTCCAAAAAATTGAAGAAGGAACATCCCCAAACTCATTCTATGAGGCTATCATCACCCTGATACCAAAACCAGACAAAGATACTACAAAAAAAGAAAATTACAGACCAATATCACTGATGAACATAGATGCAAAAATCCTCAACAAAACACTAGCAAACAGAATCCAACAACACATTAAAAGGCTCATACACCATGATCAAGTGGGATTTATCCAGGGTATGCAAGGATTCTTCAATATATGCAAATCAATCAATGTGATACACCATATTAAGAAACTGAAGGAGAAAAACCATATGATCATCTCAATAGATGCAGAAAAAGGTTTTGACAAAATTCAACACCCCATTTATGATAAAAACTCTCCAGAAAGTGGGCACAGAGGGAACCTACCTCAACATCATAAAGGCCATATATGACAAACCCATAGCAAATATCATTCTCAATGGTGAAAAACTGAAAGCCTTTCCTCTAAGATCAGGAAAAAGACAAGGATTTCCACTCTCGCCACTATTATTCAACATACTTTGTAAGTCCTAGCAACGACAATCAGAGAAGGAAAAGAAATAAAAGGAATACAAATTGGAAAAGAAGTAAAACTGTCACTGTTTGCAGATGACATGATACTATACATAGAGAATCCTAAAGATGCCACCAGAAAACTACTAGAGCTAATCAATGAATTTGGTAAAGTTGCAGGAAACAAAATTAATGCCCAGAACTCTTTTGCATCCCTATACAATAACAACGAAAGATAAGAAAGAGAAATTAAGCAAACAATCCCATTCACCATTGCAACAAAAAGAATAAAATACCTAGGAATAAACCTACCTAAGGAGGTAAAAGACCTGTACTCAGAAAACTCGAAGACACTGGTAAAAAACATCAAAGATGATGCAAACAGATGGAGAGATATACCATGTCCTTGGATTGGAAAATCATTATTGTGAAAATAACTATCCTACTCACAGCAATCTACAGATTCAATGCAATCCCTATAAAATTACCAGTGGCATGTTTTACAGAACTAGAACAAAAAATCTTAAAATGTGTACAGGAAGGAGGAGCTTCAAGATGGTGGAAGAGTAAGACGTGGAGATCACCTTCCTCCCCACAAATACATCAGAAATAATACATCTACATGTGGAACAACTCCTACAGAACACCCACTGAATGCTGGCAGAAGACCTTAGACCTCCCAAAAGGCAATAAACTCCACACATACTGGGGTAGGGCAAAAGAAAAAAAAAAAAAAACCGAGACAAAAGAACAGGGACGGGACCTGCACCAGCGGGAGGGAGCTGTGAGGGAGGAAAAGCTTCCACACACTAGGAAGCCCCTTCGTGGGTGGAGACTGCGGGTGGCGGAGGGGGGAAGCTTCGGCGCCACGGAGGGGAGCGCAGCAACAGGGGTGCAGAGGGCAAAGCGGAGAGATTCCCGCACAGAGGATCGGTGCCGACCAGACTCACCAGCCCGAGAGGCTTGTCTGCTCACCCACTGGGGCGGGCGGGGATTGGGAGCTGAGGCTCAGGCTTCAGTCTGATTCCAGGGAGAGGACAGGGGTTGGCTGCGTGAACACAGCCTAAACGGGGCTAGTGCGCCATAGCTATCCAGGAGGGAGGCCAGGAAAAGATCTGGAATGACTGAAGAGGCAAGAGACTTTTTCTTGCCTCTTTGTTTCCTGGTGCGTGAGGAGAGGGGATTAAGAGCGCGGCTTAAAGGATCTCCAGAGATGGGCGCGAGCCACAGCTGTCAGTGCGGACCCCAGAGACGGGCATGAGACGCTAAGGCAGCTGCCGCCGCCACCAAGAAGCCTGCGTGCGAGCACAGGTCACTATCCACACCGCCCCTCCCAGGAGCCTGTGCAGCCCGCCACTGCCAGGGTCCTGTGATCCAGGGACAACTTCCCTGGGAGATCACAGATCCTCAGGCTGGTGCAACGTCACGTGGTCCTCTGCCGTCGCAGGCTTGCCCCACACTCTGTACCCCTCCCTCCCCGCAGCCTGAGTGAGCCAGAGCCCAGAATCAGCTGCTCCTTTAACCCCATCCTGTCTGAGCGAAGAACAGATGCCCTCAGGTGAGCTACACGCAGTGGCGGGTACAAATCCAAAGCTGAACCCCAGGAGCTGGGCGAACAAAAAGGAGAAAGGGAAATCTCTCCCACCAGCCTCAGGAGCAGCGGATTAAATCTCCATGACCAATTTGATGTACCCTGCATCTGTGGAATACCTGAATAGACAACAAATCATCCCAAATTGAGGACGTGGACCTGGGGAGCAATGATACATATTTTTTCCCTTTTTCTCTTTTTATGAGTGTGTATGTGTATGCTTCTGTGTGTGATTTTGTCTGTATAGCTTTGCTTTTACCGTTTGTCCTAGGGTTCTGTCAGTCTGCTTTTTTTTTTTTCTTTCTTTATTTTTCTCTTAGTATGGTTTCTAGCGCTTGTTATCATTGGTGGATTTGTTTTTTGGTTTGGTTGCTCTCTCTTTTTTTAATTACTTAAAAAATTTTTTTAAATAATTATTTTTATTTTAATAACTTCATTTCATTTTATTTTTTTCATCTTTTTCATTCTTTCTTTCATTTGTTCTCCCTTTTATTCTGAGCCATGTGGATAACAGGCTCTTGGTGCTCCACGCAGGCGTCAGGGCTGCGCCTCTGAGGTGGGAGAGCCAAGTTCAGGACATTGGTCCACCAGAGACCTCTCAGCTCCACATAATACCAAACGGTGAAAATCTCCCAGAAATCTCCATCTCAGCCAAGACCCAGCTTCACTCAATGACCAGCAAGCTACAGTGCTGCACATCCTATGCCAAAAAACTAGCAAGACAAGAACACAACCCCACAGATTAGGAGAGAGGCTGCCTAAAATCATAATACGGTCACAGACACCCCAAAACACACCACCAGACGTGGACCTGCCCACCAGAAAGACAAGATCCAGCCCCATCCACAAGAACACAGGCACTAGTCGCCTCCACCAGGAAGCCTACACAACCCACTGAACCAACCTTAACCACTGAGGGCAGACAACAAAAACAACAGGAACTATGAACCTGCAGCCTGCGAAAAGGAGACCCCAAACACAGTAAGTTAAGCAAAATGAGAAGATAGAGAAACACACAGCAGATGAAGGAGCAAGGCAAAAACCCACCAGACCTAACAAGTGAAAAGGAAATAGGCAGTCTACCTGAAAAAGAATTCAGAGTAATGACAGTAAAGATGATCCAAAATCTTGGAAATAGAATGGAGAAAATACAAGAAACGTTTAACAAGCACCTAGAAGAACTAAAGAACAAACAAACTGTGATGAACAACACAATAAATGAAATTAAAACTGCTCTAGAAGGGATCAATAGCAGAATAACTGAGGCAGAAGAACGGATAAGTGACCTGGAAGATTAAATAGTGGAAATAACTACTGCAGAGCAGAATAAAGAAAAAAGACTGAAAAGAATTGAGGACAGTCTCAGAGACATCTGGGACAACATTAAATGCAACAACATTCAAATTACAGGGGTCCGAGAAGAAGAGAAAAAGAAAGGGACTGAGAAAATATTTGAAGAGATTATAGTTGAAAACTTCCCTGATATGGGAAAGGAAATAGTTAATCAAGTCCAGGAAGCACAGAGAGTCCCATACATGATAAATCAAAGGAGAAACATGTCAAGACACATATTCATCGAACTATGAAAAATTAAATACAAACAAAAATTATTAAAAGCAGCAAGGGAAAAACAACAAATAACATGCAAGAGAATCCCCATAAGGTTAATAGCTGATCTTTCAGCAGAAACTCTGCAAGCCAGAAGGGAGTGGCAGGACATATTTAAAGTGATGAAAGGGAAAAGCCTACAACCAAGATTACTCTACCCAGCAAGGACCTCATTCAGATCTGATGGAGAAATTAAAACCTTTACAGACAAGCAAAAGCTAAGAGAATTCAGCAAACGAGCTGAATTCAGTAAACGAGCTTTACAACAAATACTAAAGGAACTTCTCTAGGCAGGAAACTCAAGAGAAGGAAAATACCTACAATAACAAACCCAAAACAATTAAGAAAATGGTAATAGGGACATACATATCGATAATTACCATAAATGTAAATGGAGTAAATGCTCCAACCAAAAGACATAGAGTGGCTGAATGGATACAAAAACAAGACCCATATATTTGCTGTCTACAAGAGACCCACTTCAGACCTAGGGACACATACAGACTGAAGGTGAGGGGATGGAAAAAGATATTCCATGCAAATGGAAATCAAAAGAAAGCTGGAGTAGCAATTCTCATATCAGATAAAATACACTTTGAAACAAAGACTATTACTAGAGACAAAGGACACTACATAATGATCAAGGGATCAATCCAAGAAGTAGATATAACAACTGTAAATATTTATGCACCCAACAGAGGAGCACCTCAATACATAAGGCAAATACTAACAGCCATAAAAAGGGAAACTGACAGTAACATAATCGACAGTAACACAATCATAGCAGGGGACTTTAACACCCCACTTTCACCAATGGACAGATCATCCAAAATGAAAATAAATAAGAAAACACAAGCTTTAAATGATACATTAAACAGGATGGACTTAATTGATATTTATAGGACATTCCATCCAAATGAAACATTCATGGAACATTCTCCAGGATATATCATATCTTAGGTCACAAATCAAGCCTTGGTAAATTTAAGAAAATTGAAATCATATCAGGTATCTTTTCTGACCACAACGTTATGACTAGAAATCAATTACAGGACAAAATCTGTAAAAAATATAAACACATGGAGGCTAAACAATACACTACTTAATAACCAAGAAATCAGTGAAGAAATCAAAGAGGAAATCAAAAAATACCTAGAAACAAATGACAATGAAAACACGATGACCAAAACCTATGGGATGCAGCAAAACTAGTTTTAAGAGTGAAGTACAGGGGCTTCCCTGGTGGCGCAGTGGTTGAGAGTCCGCCTACCGATGCAGGGGACACAGGTTCATGCCCCAGTCCGGGAAGAACCCACATGCCGCAGAGCGGCTGGGCCCGTGAGCCATGGCCGCTGAACCTGCGCGTCCAGAACCTGTGCTCTGCAACAGAACGAAGTGATCACTGAAGAAATCAAAGAGGAAATTAAAAAATACCTAAAAAAAAAAAAGCCACAACAGTGAGAGGCCCGTGTACAGGAAAAAAAAAAAAAAAGAAAAAAAAGAGTGAAGTTTATAGCAATACAGTCCTACCTTAAGAAACAAGAAACATCTCAAATAAACAAACTAACTTTACACCTAAAGCAGTTAGAAAAAGAAGAACAAAAAAACCCCGAAGTTAGCAGAAGGAAAGAAATCATAAAGATCAGATCAGAAATAAATGAAAAAGAAATGAAGGAAATGATAGCAAAGATCAATAAAAGTAAAAGCTGGTTCTTTGAGAAGATAAACAAAATTGATAAACCATTAGCCAGACTCATCAAGAGAAAAAGGGAGAAGACTCAAATCAATAGAATCAGAAATGAAAAAGGAGAAGTAACAACTGACACTGCAGAAATTAAAAAAATCATGAGGGATTACTACAAGCAACTCTATGCCAATAAAATGGACAACCTGGAAGAAATGGACAAATTTTTAGAAATGAACAACCTTCCAAGACTGAACCAGGAAGAAATAGAAAATATGAACCAACCAATCACAAGCACTGAAATTGAAACTGTGATTAAAAATCTTCCAACAAACTAAAGTCCAGGGCCAGATAGCTTCACAGGAGAATTCTATCAAACATTTAGAGAAGACTTAACACCTATCCTTCTCAAACTCTTCCAAAATATAGAAGAGGGAGGAACACTCCCAAACTCATTCTACGAGGTCACCATCACCCTGATAACAAAACCAGACAAAGATGTTCCAAAGAAAGAAAACTACAGCCAATATCACTGATGAATATAGATCCAAAAGTCCTCAACAAAATACTAGCAAACAGAATCCAACACTACATGAAAAGGATCATACAACATGATCAAGCGGGATTTATCCCAGGAATGCAAGGATTCTTCAATATACGCAAATCAATCAATGTGATACACCAAATTAACAAATTGAAGGAGAAAAAACAGATGATCATCTCAATAGATGCAGAGAAAGCTTTTGACAAAATTCAACACCAATTTATGAAAAACATCCTCCAGAAAGTAGGCATAGAGGGAACTTACCTCAACATAATAAAGGCCATATATGACACACCCACAGCCAACATCATCCTCAATGGTGAAAAACTGAAACCATTTCCACTAAGATCAGGAACAAGACAAGGTTGCCTACTCTCACCACTATTATTCAACATAGTTTTGGAAGTTTTAGCCACAGCAATCAGAGAAGAAAAAGAAATAAAAGGAATCCAAATTGGAAAAGAAGAAGTAAAGCTGTCACTGTTTGCAGATGACATGATACTACACATAGAGAATCCTAAAGAGGCTACCAGAAACCTACTAGAGCTAATCAATGAATTTGGCAAAGTAGCAGGATACAAAATTAATGCACAGAAATCTGTTGTATTCATATACACTAATGATCAAAAATCTCAAAGTGAAATTAAGAAAACACTCCCATTTACCACTGCAACAAATAGAATAAAATACCTAGGCATAAACCTGCCTAAGGAAACAAAAGATGTGTATGCAGAAAATTATAAGACACTGATGAAAGAAATTAAAGGTGATACAAATAGATGGAGAGATACACCATGTTCTTGGATTGGAAGAATGAACATTGTGAAAATGACTCTACTACCCAAAGCAATCTACAGATTCAATGCAATCCCTATGAAACTAGCACTGGCATTTTTCACAGAACTAGAACAAAAAATTTCACAATTTGTATGGAAACACAAAAGACCCCGAATAGCCAAAGCAATCTTGAGAAAGAAAAACGGAGCTTGAGGAATCAGGCTCCCTGACTTCACACTATACTACAAAGTTACAGTAATCAAGACAGTATGGTACTGGCACAAAAAAAGAAATATAGATCAATAGAACAGGATAGAAAGCCCAGAGATAAACCCATGCACATATGGTCACCTTATCTTTGATAAAGGAGGCAAGAATATACAATGGAGAAAAGACAGCCTCTTCAATAAGTGGTGCCGGGAAAACAGGATAGCTACATGTAAAATAATGAAATTAGAACACTCCCTAACACCATACACAAAAATAAACTCCAAATGGATTAAAGACCTAAATGTAAGGCCAGACACTATCAAACTCTTAGAGGAAGACACAGGCAGAACACTTTATGACATAAATCATAGCAAGATCCTTTTTGACCCACCTCGTAGAGAAATGGAAATAAAAACAAAAATAAACAAATGGGACCTAATGAAGCTTCAAAGCTTTTGCACAGCAAAGGAGACCATAAACAAGACGAGAAGACAACCCTCAGAATGGGAGAAAATATTTGCAAATGAAGCAACTGACAAAGGATTAACCTCCAAAATTTACAAGCAGCTCATGCAGCTTAATATCAAAAAAACAACCCAATCCAAAAATGGGCAGAAGACCTAAATAGACATTTCTCCAAAGAAGACATACAGATGGCCAATAAACACATGAAAGAATGCTCAACATCATTAATCTTTAGAGAAATGCAAATCAAAACTACAATGAGATATCATCTCACACCAGTCAGCATGGCCATCTTCAAAGAATCTATAAGAAATAAATGCTGGAGAGGGTGTGGAGAAAAGGGAACCCTCTTGCACTGTTGGTAGGAATGTAAATTGATACAGCCACTATGGAGAACAGTATGGAGGTTCCTTAAAAAACTAAAAATAGAAGTACCATATGACCCAGCAATACCACTACTGGGCATATACCCAGAGAAAACCATAATTCAAAAAGACACATGCGCCCCAATGTTCATTGCAGCACTATTTACAATAGCCAGGACATGGAAGCAACCTAGGTGTCCATAGACAGATGAATGGATAAAGATGGTGTGGAACATATTTACAATGGAATATCACTCAGCCATAAAAAGAAACGAAATTGAGCTATTTGTTGTGAGGTGGACGGACCCAGAGTCTGTCATATAGAGTGAAGTCAGAAAGAGAAAAACAAATACCGTATGCTAACACATATATATGGAATCTAAAAAAAAAAAAAAAAAATGGTCATGAAGAACCTAGGGGCAAGACAGGAATAAAGACACAGACCTACTAGAGAATGGACCTGACAACACGGGGAGGGGGAAGGGTAAGCTGGGACAAAGTAAGAGAGTGACATGGACATATATACACTTCCAAATGTAAAACAGGTAGGTAGTGGGAAGCAGCTGCATAGCACAGGGAGATCAGCTTGGTGCTTTGTGACCACCTACAGGGGTGGGATAGGGAGGGTGGGAGGGAGGGAGACACAAGAGGGAAGAGATATGGGAACATATGTATATGTATAACTGATTCACTTTGTTACAAAGTAGAAACTAACACAACATTGTAAAGCAATTATACTCCAATAAAGATGTTGAATTAAAAAAAAAAAAGTGTATGGAGACACAAAAGACCTCGAATAGCCAAAGTAGTCTTGAAGGAAAAAAATGGAGCTGGAGGAATCAGACTCCCTGACTTCAGACTCTACTACAATGCGACAGTAATCAAGACAATATGGTATGGCACAAAAACAGAAACATAGGGCTTCCCTGGTGGCGCAGTGGTTGGGAGTCCGCCTTTTACAGAGCTAGAACAAAAAATCTGAAAATTTGTATGGAGACAAAGAAGACCCCAAATAGCCACCACAATCTTGAGGGAAAAAAAAGGAGCTGGAGGTATAAGATCCCCTGACTTCAGACTACACTACAAAACTATAATAATCAAGACAATATGGTACTGGCATAAAAACAGAAATATAGATCAATGCAACAGGATAGAAAGCCCAGAGATAAACCACGCACCTATGGTCAACTAATCTATGACAAAGAAGGCAAGGATACACAAAGGAGAAAAGATAGTCTCTTCAATAAGTGGTGCTGGGAAAACTGGACAGCTACATGTAAAAGAATGAAATTAGAACACTCCCTAACACCATACACAAAAATAAACTCAAAATGGAATAGAGACCTAAATGTAAGACCAGATACTATAAAACTCTTAGAGGAAAACATAGGAAGAACACTGTTCGACATAAATCACAGCAAGATCTTTTTTGATCCACCTCCTAGAGTAATGTAAATAAAAACAAAAATAAACACATGGGACCTAATGCAACTTTAAAGCTTCTGCAAATCAAAGGAAACTACAAACAAGACAAAAAGACAACCCTCAGAACGGGAGAAAATATTTGCCAACGAATCAACGGAGAAAGGCTTAATCTCCAAAATATATAAACAGCTCATGCAGCTCAATGTTAAAATAACAAACAACCAAATCCAAAAATGGGCAGAAGACCTAAATAGACATTTCTCCAAAGAAGACATACCGATGACCAGGAAGCACATGAAAAGCTGCTCAACATCACTCATTATTAGAGAAATGCAAATCAAAACTACAATGAGCTATCTCCTCACACCGGTTAGAATGGGCATCATCAGAAAATCTACAAACAACAAATGCTGGAGAGGGAGTGAAGGAAAGGGAACCCTCTTACACTGTTGGTGGGAATGTAAATTGATACAGTCACTATGGAGAACAGTATGGAGGTTCCTTAAAAAACTAAAAATAGAATTACCATATGACCCAGCAATCCCACTACTGGGCATATACCCAGAGAAAAGCATAATTCAAAAAGACACATGCGCCCCAATGTTCATTGCAGCACTATTTACAATAGCCAGGTCATGGAAGCAACCTAAATGCCCGTCGACGGACGAATGGATAAAGATGTGGTACATATATAGAATGGAATATACTCAGCCATAAAAGGGTATGAAATTGGCTCATTTGTTGAGACGTGGATGGATCTAGAGACTGTCATACAGAGTGAAGTAAGTTAGAAAGAGAAAAACAAATATCGTATATTAACACATATATGTGGAACCTAGGAAAATGGTACAGATGAACCGGTTTGCAGGTCAGAAATTGAGACACAGATGTAGAGAACAAACGTATGGACACCAAGTGGGGAAAGTGGCGGGCGTTGGTGGTGGTGGGATGAATTGGGAGATTGGGATTGACATATATACACTAATATGTATAAAATAGATAATTAATAAGAACCCGCTGCATAAAAAAATAAAATAAAATTCAAAAAAAAAGTATTCAACTATTGACTAATCATAAAAAAAGCAATTCAATGAATAAGACTTTTTTCTATATAAATCAAGCATAGTATAATAAAGCATGTTAAGTATGTTCATATCATGTAAATTACATAGATTTAAATATGGAGAGGGGGAAGGGTGAGCTGTGACAGGGCGAGAGAGGCATGGACGTATATACACTAACAAACGTAAGGTAGATAGCTAGTGGGAAGCAGCTGCATGGCACAGGGATATCGGCTGGGTGCTTTGTGACCACCTGGAGGCGTGGGATAGGGGGCGTGGGAGGGAGGGAGACGCAAGAGGGAAGAGATATGGGAACATATGTATATGTATAACTGATACACTTTATTATAAAGCAGAAACTAACATACCATTGTAAAGCAATTATACCCCAATAAAGATGTTAAAAAAAAAATCTAAACATTTATGTTTTATTCAAGTTTATATAACAGACACTCATCAATACCATAGAACTCTTAAGTCCCTATATGGTAAATATAAATAGAACATCATTTAATGGCTAAAATCTTTCTCATAGTAATTCTTAAGTCTTTAAATATTCAAAATATTCTTACTACATCCTATTACACTTCTAGGTTTGTGGTGTAAGGTCCTAACAGACCTACCCTCCCACATTTAACAAGTGAATACAAAAATCTACTACATAAAAGTTCTAGAAAATGAACAAAAGCAACAGATTTTGGAGGGGACTTGAAACTTGGAAGACAGAACTAGCAAGCAGTAAATTTATTGTTTTTAAGGCTTAACTGAGAGGGCAAGCTGCAGTTCCAGTGACCTGTCTTCTTTCTGGCCTAAAAACCAGAGGATAGGACCCAAAGCCACAGAGTAGTGAGAGGGGAATTCCAGAAAGAAAAGAACCAACAAAAGGGATCTTCAAATTCTGTGTAAAAGCTCTGCCAGGTCTCAAGCTGACCGTGAAAACAGAAAAATGGAGATGACAGAAGAAAGTATCAGTGAACTTTGAAGATAAATCAATGGGAATTATCCAACTGGGAACAGAAAAGATAAAAAATTTGGAAAAAAAAAATGAACAGAGCCTCAAGGAGTTGTGGGACAATATCAAAAGGTCTAACATGTTACAGTGGAGTCCCAGAGAGAATGAGGCAAAAAAATGATTGAAGAAATTAATGGCAGAAAACTTCCCAATTGTGGTGAATAGCATAAGTGAACAGATTCAAGCTCAGCAAACCCCAAACAAGTTACACACACACACACACACACACACACACACACACACACACACACACACACCCTTGGCACATTGCAGTCAAACTGGCAAAAACCAAATAAAAAGAGGAAGTTTTGAAAGTAGCCCAAGAAGAACTACACACTTCATACAGGAGAACAATGACTCAAATGACAACAAATGTTTCATCAGAAACTGTGAAGATCAATGAGAGTGGAACAACATCTTCGAAGTGATGAAACAACAAAATAAAACCATTAATATAAAAATAACTTACATTAACTAGTCTTTCAAGACTGGGAATAATTAGAGATGTTTCCCCTCCTTTAACATCAGGATCTTTCTGCATTTCCTTAACAGCTTGCAATATTTCTTTCATACCTTCTTCAAGTTGCTTATTTTCTTCAACTAATTCTTTTACTAAAATGAAATATTGTTTTCATTGAATGAATAGATTTTTTTACAATTTACACTATGCTATATAGATTACAAATATTTCACATACAGTAAAAATAACCCATTTATAAAATGCAAATGCAAATAAATGTACAAAAAATTCAACTATAAATCCAATGTGTGAATAATGAAGTTAAATCGCACACCTATTTAAATCCTGTGCATATACATATAAATCTCATGGCTGAAAGAAATAAATCATAAGCATACTTTGCCTTTACTTTATATTAAAAATTTCTTAAATTTGTTTTTCTAACTGTACTTTCATTAGAGAACAAAAGAGAAAAATAGACTTATTTACCATCACAATAAATTCAGATTAATAACATGCTCTGAAAATGAATATAGCAAGGTAAACCAAATAGATGAATGAGAGACTGAAGTCTATACATTATAGTTAGTTAAGCCTAAAACAGACTAGAAAACAGAATGTAGTAAAGTCCTTTCAATCCCATAATTTTCAGTACATACTAAATAAATAAGAAAAATAAGAGATAATAGTGACTTACATTTATTCTGAAACTTGGCTATTATTGTTCTACTTCTTTCTAAATCTCTTTCCTTTTCAATTAGTTCTCTTGAAAGAAATTCATTCTAAACAAAACATAAAGAGAAAAAAATTGATTTTAAAAAAAAATGACAATAGTTTTGAAGTTTAAAGAAGTTTGACCAACTGAGGTTTAAGATACCCACAGCAAGCTACAGAAACGTAGCAGCACTCACAAAAATAACATAAAATCTAAAAGGTAAAACAGATAATGATCCTCCTCCCACCTTCTCCCCCCGGGACCCCACACTCATGGCAAAAGGCAAACAAATAAGGAAGGCTTTTGTCTTTGGCACCACAATCATCTCTTTTAATGATCTGCCTTTACACTACCCGTTCTGCCTGGCTTCTATGACGTTCAAGCTCTATTTCTGCATTTCTACTTTGTGCTTCTTTGATCAATAAATCCTGTGCTATGGCTTCATTCTAAAGAAACATTTAATAAATTAGGCAAGTCAATGAGTTCATTTCAGATGTACTGCATTTTTAGATCTTTTAAAAGACAGAATGTGTATAAATTAGTGTTAATGTGCAAACATAAAAGAATCCTTATTATAATTGCTACTTATTGAATTTTGTTAGTCATAAAAAAGAATTAAAAAAAAAAATCCCAGGAATGTAATTTGGAGGAGAGCTCACCTGAGATCTAAGAAATACTAGTTCTGTCCACAGCTGTTCTATAAGATTTGCAAGTGGATCTATCTGAGATAATTTTGATTGTGCAGTAATTGGCACAGGGTCCAGAACATTAACTTCAAGATTACTTTTCAAAATCTCTGTCTGTACGGGTACTTCACTTTTTCCTACATCTTCTTTGAAATTGGTATAAGCATAGTTTATTGGGGTATGAACCTGTTCATCTTCTGATGTTGCTACTTGTGATTTAGCTACATCAGCTCTATTTTCATGAATTTGTTGACAAAGTATTGCAGATTTTTGCCTAAGTAATAACTTCTGCATTAAGTCTGAAGCTGTTGATAAGGCTCGTAAAGAAGAATCACTTTTTTGTGTGAAATTAGTCTTCTCAAGTGCCTGATGGCTTCCTGATACTTTCTTCATAGACTCCTCAGAAACAGTATAAATGGTCATTTATTTCTTCATGATTCTCCCTACTAAAGGTATTGACTAATGATTCTAGATTTGTTAAAGACTATAGACAAGGTGCTTTAAAAATCTCTCTTATTGTAATAGTTTCTGAAGGTGAAATATTATCTTTCACTTGTATAGATGAAGAATGTCTAGTTAAAGAGACAAAAGGATCTACTTCACTTTCTACACTATGACGAATTTCAGATAACATTTTTGATAATGATCCTATGGTCATATTCTCTTCAGGCTCATTCTGATATGACTGTGGAATATTGAATGATGGTCTCCTATGTGGCAGCTCTACTTTATCTGAACTCCTAATCTGTATTCAGAGTAAATAATGTCTCATTAATGAATCTTGGGATTGACAGGTTATTGAAATAAAACATTTTCCTTTTATTTAACAAGTATAAAAAGAAGCAATGTCCAAAATGAGACAATGGGGGCAGAAATGAAAGCCCTGATAATAATATTTTTCTTCATTCTCTTCACCATAGCAGTACCTTACTATTTACCTTTGATTGTACTTCACTCATATTTCTGAGGGTCATGAAATCAGATTTTCTTCCTCCCATTTTATTCTCTTGAGAAAAGTTTTCAGTTAGGTTCAGGTCCTCAACAGTTAATCCTACATATAAAAGAATTAACAAATGAGAAACATAAAAATAACTCTGCTATTATTCCAATACTTTAACTCTTAAAAACTAGAATCAAATTTTAACTCAAACAAAATGTAGAATAATTATTTCCAAAATCCTTGATCTATATGTAGCCTCCTATACAACTTCCTAATTTAGCTCACTTTTAATAAGATTTTAATAAGTTGTTTATTTTCTGATATTGAGCTCCATGAGCTGTTTGTATATTTTGGAGATTAATCTTTTGCCTGTTGTTTCATCTGCAAATATTTTCTCCCATTCTGAGGGTTGGCTTTTCATCTTGCTTATGGTTTCCTTTGCTGTGCAAAAGCTTTTAAGATACAATGGAATATTACTCAGCCATAAAAAGAAACGAAATTGAGTTATTTGTAGTGAGGTGGATGGACCTAGAGTCTGTCATACAGAGTGAAGTAAGTCAGAAAGAGAAAAACAAATATTGTATGCTAATGCATATATATGGAATCTAAAAAAAAAATGGTATTGATGAAACTAGTGGCAGGGCAGGAATAAAGACGTAGACATAGAGAATGGACTTGAGGACACGGAGGGGGCATGGGGGGAAGCTGGGACAAAGTGAGAGTAGCATTGACATATACACTACCAAATGTAAAATAGATAGCTAGTGGGAAGCAACCGCATAGCACAGGGAGATCAGCTCTGTGCTTTGTGACCACCGAGAGGGGTGGGATAGGGAGGGTGGGAGGGAGGCTCAAGAGGGAAGGGATATGGGGATATATGTATGCATATGGCTGATTCACTCTGTTGTACAACAGAAACTAACATAGTATTGTGAAGCAATTATACTCCAATAAAGATGTATTCAAAAAAATAAAATAAAATAAAAATAATGTTAAAAAAAGATATTAATGAAAAACAATTACAAATTTTATCTTCGCTATCATTCTTCTCCCATATTAATAAGTACTTAAATAGTTAAAAGACACATATTAAGAAAGTAGATAAGAATCATGAATAATGACTAAATTGCTTAATACACTAATAAATTACGAAGTTTTGCCCTTCTAGAAATTTTTGATGTATTGTACTATAGACAGCATAATGCTAAAAAAAAATAAAACAAAAACAAACAAACAAAAAAACCTCTATTATTCATAGATACTTGTGGGCTTGGGCCAAGTTAGAAAAAAAAATGCCTTCTCTATGGTCTTACAAAAAAGCACTGTAATAGCTATTAAAAAATAAACCAGCTGTTCTCTTTATATCATGTAAGATAAAACAACACAAAAAATTGTTAATTTTTATTCAATAAAACATTACTTTCACTTAGTAAAGAATAATGTACAATTAAAGCTTCCAATGCATAGCTTTTAAGGAAAAAGAAAATATTAACAGTAACATATATTGACAAAAATTACTGTTTTATCATTACTAATCACAACATACTGGGATTGTCTAGAAATTAATACAGACTATATGGTAAATTTTTCAAAAGTCCATGATTCTGATGTTTGTTTTTTGTTCACTTATTATTCTTTTAACTGTTTAGATTTAGGACTAAACTCAATGACACTCACTCATACACTCTTCATCAGGCCATTATTTTCATTTATCAAACTTGTAGCAAAACCACAGTAATATAGCAATACTATTTCTCACATACAGAAAATTACAGATCCAGACAATTCATTTTCCAATGATTCTTTTAAAGGTTTGGAATAACAGTATACCTGAAGTTCCAGTTCTTTTTCCTTTTTCTTGAGCCATTTGACGAATTTTTTTCTTCAGATCAAGTCTTTCTTCCTCCAGGCTTTCAATCTACAAAATTAAAATTGTTAGTATTTTTCTTTACTTCAACCAGGAAAATAACCAATTGACTACTGCACTTGCCTCTTTCAAAAGAATCTGGTTTTCAGCTCTGTACTGCTGCTGTTTTAAACTTTTGCTATTTCTGAATTCAGTTAAATCAATCATTGTCTTTGGTTCAAGGCCTAAAATAAAAAGCAGAATGATTAAAACCTTATTAATATTCAAATGAACTACAAAAACTTCATACAGCAACTGGTTATCATCAAGCAACTGGTTATAATCTATTTAGCCACCATCACTGAAGAATGGGGGATTTTTGTGCAAGAATTTTTCAGGTATTTGAACTGTAACCATACAAGCTAAAATTTTATCACAATTATTAATGGAAATCCTGACAAAGACATATTATGATCTGTCTTCCATGTTGGACTGTCAGAGAGGTACTATAATGTACTAAGAACAGAAGCTTTGTAATAAAACAAAGTTGGGTTCAATTCCCACTTTCAACTATTAACTGGTTGTAGGAATAATACTATATGTAAGTACATGTGTATCAATGTATACACGTATTTCTTTTTGGCTTGTTGTCAGGGGTATAATAAAATTAACCCAAATAAAGTAGTTATAGCAGTGCTTGGCACATAGTAGTCAATATTAATATCAATATCAATTATATTTTATCATGACTAGACTGATGCTCTCAGTGTGCCTCTTTCCTAACTTCCCATTACTAAGCAGCTATGCTCTGAAAACCAGATATCAAGATTGTCTCAAGTAATTATAAAGCAAGATTTGGGGCCTTTAAAAAACAGAAAATCTGGTGTTTGTGACGGCTCAGTCACCTTTAGGAACGTCCAGATTGAAGTTGGCTGTGATCTGGTAGATCAAGTTGATTAGGGTAGATCAAGTTGATTAGACTAAGTCTAACTTGAGGTCCTGGCATTACTCTGGGTCCTAGATAGACGCTTTTTTACGAATAAATAATATGTATAAAATATTTATTTTTCCTGCCTTTAGAGAATAGTTTTTACAGGTGATCATTTTAACTCTAAGAAAGCATTAACTGGTACAAGTATAATGAAATCATGATTTAGATATTTATTTCCATTTTAAAGTAGCAATTTAGATTGGACTGTCACAACATTCAAACTAGTAATATTCACTAATGAACTATTTATTGAACTATTATTTATTTATATTAACTCTCAAGCTATATTTATTAATTACTTCTTAGAATCAATAGTAACCTTAAAATACTCAACCCAAGTAAAACTTAGTGCAAATTATAAAAGTCAAGTATTTAAAAGTCTTAAAAAGGATTAAACAGTATTTCTAAATGTCTCCAAGCATTCATCTGAAACTAGAGCATTTTGCAAACTAACACACTACTTTTGTTGGAAAAAAAAAAAGGTTAACTTCTAATAGTGGTATTAACTAAGTAGCTTTCCTTTTTTTAAGCATGCAATTATTATTGAGGAGATCTCCGACTGTATATAGCAGTGCTCCAGGTCTGCCCAACCACCATCGCAGCTCCATCAAATCCATAATCCCACTTCAACTGGAACAGCTCCACTTTTACTTGTTTTAAGTATTTTTATAGGAGGAATTATTAAATTTAAAAAAGCATCCAACTATTTAAAGATAATCATAAACAAAAAAAAATGACTTGACAATGAGGTTGAGCAAACTATATATCTTAGAAGATTACTTACCCATACGCTCTTTAAGTGCCTCATTCTCATCAAGGAAATCATTGATCTTCAATTCAAGTTTATTGATTTCCTTTGTCAATATTTCAATCTCTTGATCTCTTATTTTAATTTGGTTTTTACAATTCTTTATTTCAATAACAGCATCTTCTAAGCCATAAACTCCCTGAAAAATACCCCATGTAATTTAAATATAACATTGTTTATTTGAATAAACTGTCAAATTCACGAATGTTTTCTTATTAAGTCTGAGGGGAAGTACACATATAACTAAGATTTACAACTATAAACTGTGTTTTTTACTGTACTTTTAAAAAACAAATCCAGTAATAATAATAACGGGAAATGGAACAGTTAAAATTTCCCAGTATAGCATCCTAATGGCAAAGTGGCTCAGAATATTACACATAAAACACTTAACAAAATACAGAAAAGGAATAGTAAGGGAGAATCAGCAATACCATTAGAATACGTAGGTTATTAGTTGCTTGACTTAGCAGTAATCAGATTTAAAAATATAAAAAGTACAGGGCTTCCCTGGTGGCACAGTGGTTGAGAGTCTGCCTGCCGATGCAGGGGACACGGGGTTGTGTCCCGGTCTGGGAAGATCCCACATGCCGCAGAGCGGCTGAGCCCGTGAGCCATGGCCGCTGAGCCTGAATGTCCGGAGCCTGTGCTCCGCAATGGGAGAGGCCACAGCAGTGAGAGGCCCGCGT
>NW_006774345.1:3175964-3196336 GCF_000442215.2 Lipotes vexillifer | reverse complement strand
AAAAAAAAAAAAAAAAAAAAAAAATATATATATATATATATATATATATATATATTAAAAGTACAAAGTAAGGCTGTGTTGGCACAGTAGGTGGTAAAACTGTCTCTGTTACAACTTTTAGACAACTCATCAGTGGTGTCACATCTACACGGTGGTACAATGACACAGATTACGAAGAATCTAATCCTGCTGCCTCACCAAAGCTGATTATCTGGGCAAAATGCTTTAATCAAATGGTTTGAAAACAATTCTGCCAAAAAGTAAATGCTGCACAAAAGTTTGAACACTTCAGTATAAATCAATTAGGATAATCTTTATCACGAGATACTTCTGGAATGTTTTTAAATGGTATAAAGAAAATGGCACAGAACAGTCTATAAGTGGCAAGATAATTCTAAGCTCCTTGATTGACAAGATAAAAATACATACCGATTCATAATCTTTTAATCGCTTCAGAGTCTCAACTAGTTCTTTATCCTTTTCCCTAGCATCAGCCTCAGCCAGTTCAGCTGTTCTCTCAGCCTCTTTAGTTCTCTCTTCTAAAATTTGAACCTTAGACTGAATTTTCATATAATGAGTCCGTTGAGAAAGTGCTGAAGCTCCTACAGGGTAAAAATTAAAATCATGAATGAACTGAATTGACTACTTACTCCTGTAAAACACTGGTTCCAGTATGGGAAGCAGGAAATGTGGTATGTCACTTTAAAAAGTCCATTTAATATTATAATTTTATATTTGTAAAATAAAGTTTTGATTTGGTTTTATTTATAAAACTAAAAAGGAAAATTTAATAAAATCTTAGCTGAAAGGGTATGGATTATAAAAGACTGGAAAACACTGCTTTACAAAGAATGATAACTGTGGCAAAAGGCTGCTGTTTCTAATAGTCAGCTCCCTTTCGTCCACTGTAATAGAACTATGGATTTTTAGACGGACACATGGCCACTTGAAATAAAGACTAAATTTCCACTTACATTCCAGTAGCTAGGTGTAGTCATGAGACTAATAGGATATAAACAGAAAGACCATGTGCACATTTCAGGAAATGTTTTTAAAGGAGAGGAGTGAAATTTTCTTTTCTCCTTCCTCCTTGCTGCCAGCTGGAATATGGACATTAGGGCTGGAACTCAGTCTTCTTAGAACATGAGATGGAAACCACATGCTGATAGTCAAAGCAACAAGATACAGTGTCCCTGGTATCTGGTATTTGTACAAGTAGCACACCTACACTAAACTAGTTGCCTCAACTTTGATTATATCACAGAAAAGTACATTTCCATCCTGTTTAAACCATTGTTACATTCTATATTTTTCTGTCAGTTGCAGCTAAGCTTAACTGTAACTAATAGTTTAAAAATTCCTACTTGTACATCTTAACAAAGTGTTGCTAAGACCAAAATATAGTATTTGTATCATTCTAAAATTTAGTGACAATCATTCTTACACTCATCCATAATAAACATCTACTGATTTATAGGTCATATACTTACATAGAGGTACTGGACTAGTGTGGGAGACCACACACGTTTATAAGAAGTGAGCCCTGTTCTCTGGAGTGAACAGCCTAGCTGGAGAATGTGACACAGGCTCCTGTCCCCAAAATCTATTCTCCCTTTCTTCTGCAAGGCCCTCCACAATATATTACCTGCCTATCCTTCAGTACATGCTCTTTGCTTCTTGCCTCCTCTTCCTCTACCTCGCTGTTTGGGATTGGATGTGAGGGTAAAGTTCCATTTTGCATGACGCAGATGAAGGCAATACCCTAGACTGCCTAACTAGACCAATACACAAGTGAGAAATAAACTTCTATCTTGATTTTTGATTTCAGATGCTTCTACGAGCTAAAACTAATCTTAACCAATGAAAGGAGACCACCATTAACTGTCATGCACAAGTTAAATTCAAGATACAGAGTATACTCTAGTACACACACCTTCTGTGGACTTTAGGAATTACATGACTACGGACTGACAGAAGCGTCACTGTATAAGACCTCTTCCTTATTTGACAGCAGAGATCAACTGCCACTTTTTCTCCTGGTGGCTGAAATATGCAAACCCCACATCAGTGATCCTTTTAAAGCAATATAAGCTACTGTCAAAGAATAATTCTAATACATACATAATACAGACACATGTAGAAATAAGTATAGCAAGTGGGGCTTGATGCTGCTCAACAGTCACACTATATTTCCCTAGTCTGGTTCTTTTTTCCAGATGACCATTTCCTACCTTCTCTTTGCTTCTCTCTCCTCAAACTTCTAATATATCTGCCTCTATCCTCACTTTCAGCTGAGAACCTTGCTTCCTCATTCACTGAGAAAACCAAAACTTTTACTGTCAGGACATCTACCCAGCCATGTCGGACAGTAACTACACACCCCACCTTTCTTCCTGTTACTATGGATGAACTCTCTGTGCTCCTAAGCCACCTACTCCACTGAACACTAGATCCCATCCCATTGCCTTCTCAGGAATATTACTCCAGAAGTCCTTCTCTCCCTCCCTTGCTTCATCAATTCATGAATTGCTTCCTCTTTAATGGATCTTTCCTATTAACTTAGAAGCATGATTATTTCTTCCACTTAAAAGAGAAAAATATTTTCTTTATCCCCCTTTCCCCTCAGGCTACCACTCTATTTTTCTCCTTTCCATTTCCTCAAAAGTCTCTGTATTGGCTCTATTTCATCTCTACCCATTTTCTCTTGAACCAAAAATGACCACTGCTAAACCCAGTGGTCAATTTTTAGTGCTCCTCTTGTCTTATCAGCAGCAATGAATATAGTATAGAACACAGTTGCTTATGCTCTTCCTTGATGACATTCCACATGTGAGTTTCAGGGCTTTACGTGCTCCTGGTTTTCCTCCCATCTCTCTGGTCATTCCTTCTCAGCCTTTTTGGTTGTTCCTTTTCATCTCCCCAAGTTCTAAAGTAAAAGCATCCCAAGGCTCAGTCTTAAGATTTTTCTCTTTAACCAACATTTTCTCCTTTGATGATCTCAGCCAGCTTCATGACTTCAAGTACCATTTTTATGCATAAAGTTCCCAAATTAATATGTTTAACCCAGACTATCCTCATGAACCTCAGACTTCTATATACAAGTACCTACTTAACATTTTCACTCAGATGTCTAATAGCCATCTCACACTTAACATGTCCTGTTTAACTAAGTATCTGACCATCTCTAAACCTGCTCTTTCCACAGCCCTCCCCAGCATTCAGACCAAAAGCCCTGATAACTTTCACATCCTACATCTGATCTGTCAGCAAATTTCATTTCTATCACCTTCAAAATACATCCAGGACTACATATAACTCCACTGCTACCTCCGTGCTTTAAACTACCATCACCTCTCTCCAGGTTATTGCAGTAGTCTTATAACAGGTTCCCTGCTTCTCTCCTTACCACTCCTAGAGTCTATGGCAGGCACAGTCCAAGTCAAAATATATCACTCCTTTCTTCAGAAATTTTTTGATGTCCATTCTCACTTAAACGAAAAGCCGAAGTCCTTACAATGAACTGTAATGCCCCATATGATATGGCCCCTCGTTACCTCTCTGATCTCATCACCTACTACTGCCCACTTGCTCACCCTGCTCCAGCCACAAAGCCTTCTTTGTTGTTCCTCAAACATGCTCAGTAAATTCCTGCTTCAGTGCCCTGCACTGATTCTCACGGCTTAGGGACATCCACATGGCTCACTCCCTCATCTTCTTTAAGTCTTTGTTCAAATATCTCCTCAATGAGGCTTTTGCCTCACTATCTAAATTACAACCACACTACCATTATTTCACTTACACACAAACACACACATAGACTCATTCATTATGTGTCTAATTATTTTTTATCTTCAGCAATTACAATAAATATGTCATGAACTTATTATGAATAGTTTGCATTAATGTGTTCTGGTATAACTACAGTATATAGTGTTTTGGAAATATAAGATCACTAATGTAAGGGCTTATATTCAAAGGATCTGATGAGTTAGGTAAGCTAGCATGACCCAAGGTAGGGAGAATATGATGACATATCAAGTTGGGTAAGGTTAATTCAAATGTTGACAAGTCAATTACTTCTGAAAAATCTCTGCAATGTTGCTACACTGATCAAAATTTTATTTTCTTCCATTCTTTGTTAATTACAAAAAGAAGGATAAATACAATTATATCACCATTTTTCATTTCTTTTATACAGCCAATCTGGTAATAGAGGTTAATGTAGTTTTCATCAGAGAAAAACTACAGAAAATACTGCCATCATTTACATGTGTAAATACTAATATCATACATACGGCAGTCAATAATACCTTGTACAATTTTTTTTTAAATATAAAATTCAAATAAAGAAAAATCCCTAATATATCTGTTGGCATAATATAATTTCATTTTAATAAAAATAAAATATTTTAAAAACTTAATGGTATATAAAATGACTATATACTTATAAAACATTGAATTACCTTTGTTTCTTTGGAGCTCATTTTTCAAATCTTCAATAATAAAAGTATTTTTTTCCATTTCTTTTGTATATTGCTCTACTTGGTCAGTGAGCATCTTAATTTGACTATCTCGTTCTTGTATACCCTATAAAATATTTTGAATATTACATATTATCACTTTATGAATATTAATCTACATTTTTAAAGTAAGAGAAAAGGTAGGTCTTGTTTTTTTTCAAGAAGACTATAGAATATATTTTTTGTGAGTCAAATCTGTGCCTTTTACTATTTTGTATACTCAACTGCACTAATCACTGTAGGAATACTGCTGTCACTCTAGTACTTAAAGATGATATAAGGGCTAGCACTCTCACAAATGTGAATTCCAGAACTCTCTAATATTTGTGGCTTCTAATAACTCCTTTTGTGTTACTTTTCCTCATCATCCAATTCTATCTTTTTATCATTCTATGTTTGTGTTTTACCTTGTGCTTTTTCCTTTACTCAACTTAGCTTTCACCCCTGCAGTACTTCATTCAAAAATCTTGTCCCTTGCAATCGTCCTTATTCTCTAAATACTTCCCAAATTTCCTTCTTTCTTTTGGACTATGACTAGAGAGCACAGCTGATGCAAGTGTAACTTCTTTCTATATGAATATATTTGTACTATCAATAAAAACAAAAATTTTATACAATACAAATTATAACCATACTTTAGCTTATTTCACATTGTACAGGATATTTCAGCACTAAAACGCAACACAATAGACTTTAGTAACAGAGAATTAAGATATTTAAAAAATTTCTAAAAGTTTTTAAAGTTTCTTATTAAATAATTCCCAAGCAAAACAATAAATGTATTATCTGCATCAATAGAGAAAAATACATAAAATAATTTTATTCCTAACTCTAAACTTAATTCTAATTTTTTCTTGGGACTGGACGGTGTAAGAAATTTCAAAAGACTTTATTATATACCCCAAAGTGCAAGTGACTAGATTAGGCACAGGAAATAAATAAAACATAATTCAGAGTTTCATTGCCAACTTTAATAAACCTTGTTGATAAACCAAATTTTGAGAAAGTTTTACCTGTTGTAGAGCCATAATATTACTTTTATCAGCATCAAGCTGGGCATTTTTCAGTTTCTCCCTCAGGTTATGTAACATTTGCTGGTACCCAATAATTTCATCATCTTTAGAAGACAAAATTAACTAGAAATAAACAAAATAGAATCTGTTACATAAGAGCAAAATTAATAAACCATTCCTCATTTGTGGTAAATATTTTAATATATACCATTAGCAGATTTCGAGAAAATACAGGAAATAAAATCCTTTGAAGTGAGAAAATAGCAACTATTGGAATTACCACTGTTCTTTTGTACGTACAACCTGAAATTCAAATAAGAAATGATTCAAAAATATACACTGTACTTTTTGCTTTTTAAGAAATTCAATCTTTTAAACAATCGCTAGTTTCCAAAACCCATTCCTAGAACACTAAGCTATAAATAACTCCCTGCAATTACAAAAGGTTTTGTACAACTAATCTTTTATGAAGAAAACATTAAAATGACACTAAGAAGCATAAAATATCTTGAATGAATAAAAGCTATCTTGCTATGTTGTATGAAAGGAAAAGGCTAGCATTCCTCTGGACAAGAATGGAAGAGGTCCTCAGGCTTGACAACATGCATATGGTTAAGGCATTGCCATCCACTTCATGGCCTCTAATCATCATTTTTTTTGTTTTTTGGCGGTACGCGGGCCTCTCACTGCTGTGGCCTCTCCCGTTGCGGAGCACAGGCTCTGAACGTGCAGGCTCAGCAGCCAAGGCTCAGGGGCCCAGCCGCTCCGCGGCATGTGGGATCTTCCCGGACCGGGTCACGAATCCGTGTCCCCTGCATCGGCAGGCGGACTCTCAACCACTGCGCCACCATGGAAGCCCCTAATCATAATTTTTTAATACTGTACTGCATATTTGAAAATAGCTAAGAGAGTGGATCTTCAAAGTTCTCATTACCAGAAAAAAAAAATTGTAACTATGTATGATTACAGATGTTAACTGGACTTACTGGGGTTATCATTTTGCAATACATACAAACATCGAATCATTATACTGTATACCTGAAACTAGTATCATGTTATGTCAATTTTACCTCAATTCAAAAAAAAATGAAAGGTACCTTGTGTTCTTTGCTAGGACCAAATATCAAAATCAATCGATAAATTAATTTATAAATTTAATATATACCCAATAAAATAACTAAAATATTTTTTTTTAATTAATTATTTATTTATTTATTTAAGGCTGTGTTGGGTCTTCGTTTCTGTGTGTGGGCTTTCTCTAGTTGCGGCAAGCGGGGGCCACTCTTCATCGCGGTGCGCGGGCCTCTCACTATCGGGGCCTCTCTTGTTGCGGAGCACAGGCTCCAGGTGCGCAGGCTCAGTAGTTGTGGCTCACGGGCCCAGTTGCTACGCGGCTTGTGGGATCTTCCCAGACCAGGGCTCGAACCCGTGTCCCCTGCATCGGCAGGCGGATTCTCAACCACTGCGCCACCAGGGAAGCCCAATAACTAAAATATTTTAAAGAACTATTTCTAAAATTTGTATTTAAAAAGCACATTTATAAGAATCTAAAAAACATAAATAATGAGAACAGCTTTTTCAAATATTTAAGCATAATAATTAAAACAAGTGGGGCTTCCCTGGTGGCACAGTGATTGAGAGTCTGCCTGCCGATGCAGGGGACATGGGTTCGTGCACCGGTCTGGGAGGATCCCATGGAGCGGCTGGGCCTGTGAGCCATGGCCGCTGAGCCTGCACGTCCGGAGCCTGTGCTCCGCAACGGGAGAGGCCACAGCAGTGAGAGGCCCACGTACCGCCAAAAACAAAAAACAAAGAACAAGTGTACATGGTTAGAAAACAGATCAATCAATATAAAGAAGAGAGTCCCAAAATAAATTCAAATTCAACAGTTTTGTATGTAATAAAAATGGAAGTGTATTTGAGTAGGAGAAAAATGAAACGTTCAATAAATGATGTTTAGACAACAGAGTAGCTTGGTTGCATCCATATCTCACTCTTCATACCAAAATAAATAATATATGCTTCAAAGATTTACATGTAAAAGATGAAACTAGAAGATACTAGAGAAAATATGAGAAAACAATTTTATACTCAGAATCCTTTCTAACTATGATACAAAGGCCAAAAGCCATAAAAAAACATTAAATTTATGCAATATAAAAAAAATACTTCAGGGGCTTCCCTGGTGGCGCAGTGGTTGAGAGTCCGCCTGCCGATGCAGGGGACACGAGTTCATGCCCCAGTCCAGGAAGAACCCACATGCCACGGAGCGGCTGAGCCCTTGAGCCATGGCCGCTGAGCCTGCGCGTCCGGAGCCTGTGCTCCGCAACGGGAGAGGCCACAACAGTGAGAGGCCCGCGTACCGAAAAAAAAAAAAAAAAAATACTTCATAGTAAAAAACACCATAAAGCCAAAAGACAAGTGACCAACTAGAGGAATATATCTGCAATATATATCACAATTACACTTGTAGCATTTATTCTACAGATACACATTTTCAAAATAAATACACAAGGATATTCATTAAAACATTTTTTCTAATAGCAAATATTGGAAACCTCCTAAACGCCACATAATAGGGAATCAATAACATACATATCTACAAAGAAAAATTACATTAAAAAGAACAAAGTAATACCATACGTACTGATATAAACTAAGTAAAAGATACTAAGTAAAAATGAAGTGCAGAAGAATACATTTGCTAACATCTCTCCCCCAAAATTAAACGATTAAAAACAACTCTTTTTTTCCTGGGGTTGGTAAACTATGGCTCATAGGTCAAATTTGGCCTGCTGTCTGCTTCTGTAAAGTTTCATTGGGAAAACAGCCTTGCTCATTTATTTATGTATTGTCTATGGCTGCCTTCATATGATAATAGCAGAGTTGAATAAATACACCAGAAACCAAATATTCTAAAATATTTACTCCCTGGCCTTTTACAGAAAGTTTATTGACCTCTGATTGATTCTATAAACTTCATTTCCACTGCTACTGCTCTTGTTTAAAATATAGGTTAGCTGAGATTCCCACATGATAATTTCAAATAGCCAACAAGATTTATGTGAACCTTGTTAGAAACAAAGACTATAAAAGTGATAGCTTTTAAAATTAGATTTATTCAGAATCATTTCAGACTTTTTTCAAAATATATAATCATCACAATCTTAACTTCTGATATGGTAAGGCTTGGGGTTATGGTTGGAGTTAGAGAGTGGTGAGAGAGGAACAGACTTTTGAAAAGACTTCTCAGGTGATTCTGAAAGATCCCTTCCCTTACTTTCATTCCTGATCCACTTCCTTACTCCCATTTCCACTGAATGCCAATAGCTTGATTAATCTAACATGGAAGGAGAGTCAGAAAAACCAAAGTTAAACCTGGAACTATATAACTAATATATACAAGGTACCTATGGTTTATGTGAAAACACTTAAATTTTATTTATAATTATCTATTTTAGATGACATATTATATTTTAGACTTAGATTTCTATCAGAAAACTAAAAATTTTAAATTTAACTCATTGATGTAGAAGAGCTCATTCAACAACAGATAAGCTAGAGGTCTACACACGAGTTCTTAGAGTTTTCCAGCTAAAACATTTAATACACTTTTTAAAATGCATAATAAAAATGTCATTAACTAGTACAAGAACTTTAAAGAAAATTAAGACTAAAAAACTGAAATCTAAAATGAAAATGAACAAGCTATTATAGCAATTGAAAAAAGCACCTTCCATTCTTCTACTTTTGCATTGACAGCTGCCATGATTGGATCATCTTCTTCATTTTTTGCTTTCAGAAGATTTGTAAGCTCCTGCACCTAAAAGGCAACAACTATTTCAAGAACTGTTGCAAATTAGTGTACTATACATGTATTTGTTGTATATGAATATTTACACACATGGTAAGCATACACATGCACATATATACATATACATTACAAATGCATATTCATTATGGGGAGCAGTTCTGTAGTTAAGGTGACCTTTAATTGTTTGTGCATCTTTACAGTTGTATAATTATTTTTTGTCATTAGAGAATTGTATTTTTAAGTATTACTCTATTTTTTAAACAAGTTTAATCCCATGTAAGTAGTAAACAATATATTGGTTTCTATGATATTTAGAGTGTATTTATTTTAAGGTATAAAATTAAGCTTGATGGTCCACAGGACTTCTAAGAGGCTTTAGCAGAAAATTTGCAGGATTGCTATCTACATATTCGTTCAGGTATCACCCATATACTCTACGTGGCAGGAATTACAAAGTATATGTAAGGGGACTAGAGAAACACACAGAGACAAATATATACCCATGGCAACATATTACAGTGTAAGATGACATACTAGAGCATAAGACAAAAATTCATACCCTAGAAAGTTAAAAGTACTTTCTAGTTTCAAATAAATAGTAATGAGGCAATAGGAAGTTTGCCCAAATAAGTCAAACAGGAATTCTTACTTGAAGCTGGTAATGATCATTTTCTTTTTTTAACTGGTCCATTATATTATCTGTCTGATGCACAATAGCTTTCATCCTATTATATTCATCAGTCATCTTCTCCATTTCCTGTACAGACTCTTCTAGATTTTTTCTCATTTCTTGATTCTGAAGTTCAAGTTTCTCATTAGCTTCTGTTAAAGTCTAAGAAAGGTAAAGATGCTACAGTTAAAAACAATTTAAGAAACTAAAATTTAAATTAATACTAAATGGAGTCATACGTGTCTGCTGGAGAAAACAGAATTCTTCATAGATATTTAGTATCAATTGCTATTGGTCAATTAAACCAAATTAAATATCAAGAAAAGTGTAAGTAAGTATCTTAGTTCTTAAACAATGCCCAAGATAGGCATATAACAAGAATGAATTTGCAAGATTTGCAACTTCAAAGATGCAATTTATTTCATGTTTTACAAATACATAGCTGCAGATTTATACTAAATATACTGAAATGTAGGGCTAAATACTAATTTTATATTATAATGAAATTAAAGTTTTATAAAGATCATTGCTTTGAAATGACTTCTATCCATTTTACCTGAATTTCATCTAGATATTGGACAAGTTCATAGTTTTTTTTAGACAATTGTGATCGGTAGTCACTGTCTTCTCTTCTTGATGAAAGTGTTTCTTTTTGCGAATCTATTTGTTTTTGATAGTCAATAATATCCTGACGAAGCTGTTCATTCTAAAGGCAGATCAAACACAGTATTCTATTAAAAAAACTATCCAAAGAAACAAAATTTCACCCTCTGAATTGTAATCTCAAAACACATCTTTAAAATTCCAAGGTTTCACCACCCTTAAAGCCTCACCTTTTTCTTTAGACGTTTGTTCTCCAGAAGAGGACAGGAAAAAGGTAATTAGAAATAAGAAAGGCAATATATAATATAATAATTAGAAATTAAAGAAAACAAAAAAAATTTTAGGAGAATGAGATATTATTTTGGATAATCAAAGAAAGCAAGAATATTAATTACCAACCAAAACAAAAAAACATTTTGATTATGTTAAAAAGATAAGCACTATCAGGATAAACAATGTACAAACATTATTTGGCTCAGAAGAACCAAATAATAATCAGAATTTGTAAGATTTAATGAGAAACAAAAGTTTTAAAAGAATGCCAGATAAAGTAAGGAAATAAGGCAGAAATCCAGTCATATATTCAGTTAGCAAACTAGCAAAGAACAGCTTAAAAAACAAAGCAAGATTTACCCACATAGACCTAAGAGATGAATGTAGTACTTAACGGCCTCACCTTTCAACTTATTTTCTATTTCCCTAAGACAAAGTCATATCATAAAACACGGTTTGAAAACATCAATTACTTAGACGATTCCAGTTCTGGTTACAGAATTAATTTATGAACACTTTTTTAATAAGTATCTTTGTTGAACCACCACAACTACTAAAATTTTTTACCAACCTCTCTCCTTAATTTGCTGTTTTCATTTTCTGCCTCCTCATTTCGAAGAGCCAACTAAAACAGCAAAAAACAAATAAGATAAAATTCAGCAGTAGTTCTATGTAATGCCAGGTTTTCAGTTCCTTTCCAATAACACAGAGAATGTTTAACTACTGAGGACTTCATGTCGACCCAAGACATGAATAATACGCCAAAATTTTGAAAACTAACTAACTAAGGATTAGGAAGGATGAAGCAGGTTGAGTTTAAAACATTATAAAACAAAACACAAAAACCTCTAACCAAAGGATACAGAAAACAAAACATTACCCTCTTCCCCCAGCATAAAACCTAATAATGAGTAGTCTTCCAACCAAGATCTGCATCATTTTGCAGTTCTACTACCAGAGCTAGAATACTCTTTGCTCTCAGTGAGCATTAAATTACTTAGAAATACAAAGCAGTAGAACATAATGGTTAAAAAGAAGCATGGATGCTTGGATACTGGGTGGGGAGACTAAAAGGACATTACTGGGCCAGTAGAGGAAATCTGATTATGGACTACATATTAGATAACAGTACTGAATTGATATTATATTCCTGAGTATGCTAATTATATAAGTAGTTATATTGGAAAATATAACTACTTATATAGTTATAAAGGAAATATAACTACTTCCTTTCAGTGGAAACTCACTGAAATATTTAAGAATGAAATATCATGATATTTGCAATATTTAAGTATGAAGTATCATGATATCTGCAATTAACTCTGATGTCTCAGCAAAAAAGAAAGGAGGGGAGGGGAGGGGAGGGGAGGGGAGTAAGTCTGTGTGTACAAAGATAAAGCATATGTGGCACAGTGTTAACAGGTGAACCTATATGAAGACTCTGTGTTTACCGTTTTTCTTACAATCTTTATGAAGATAAAGTTTTCAAAAAAAAAGTTTAAAGAAAGTTCATAATAAAATGCAATGTGCTATACGAATCTTAGAATTTTACCATTATTATTATTATCATCTGGGAGTTAAGAAACAGTCCCATCCTGTTTTGAATTGGAAAATTTTAACAAGAGACATGTCAGGAACTTAAGGCTAAAGCATTTAATACTACTGATGCTCCTTTTCCTTGGTTTTGAAACATCATACTCTTGATATTTGTCCTTTCTTGGTCTATTCCTTGAAGCACCACTTCCTCTTGCATTAGACATTTCTATACCTAGACATCTGCCTTACAATCACTTCTATTGCTTCAGTATCTATGCTGATGACCCACAAATTCTTATCATCTACCCGGTATCTCTCATGAGCTTCTTATCCAGATATCCTTTCTGAATATGCCCACAGGGACCTCAAACTGAACATGTACAAAACAAATAATAATCACAAACCTTCTAAACTCCCCTTGTGTCACTTCTAAGTGAATGGTGCTATCTACCTATCCAGTGGCCCAACCCAGAAAATTAGGTGGACTACCCATTCCTCCCTCTTCACCAACAACCAATCATTCATCATATCCAATTACATCTACATCCCTCAAACATGTCTATGTCCCTAATCCCCCTCAGTCACTAATTAGTCCATCGTCACACTGACTTAGCACAAATGTCTCCTTACTAGTCTTGGCCCCCTTGCAAAGTACAGATCTGATCATGATATCCCAGAGTTCAAAATCCTTCATTGGCTCCTATTTGGAAAAAGGACCAAATCCCTCAGGTACTGGCCTTTGCTTATCTCTCTAGAGGATCATAAATGTTAAAGCTGGAAAGGTAGGGTAGCACAGCAGATAAGAGCACAGAATTTGAGTAAATCTGGATCAAATCCTGGCTTTATCATTTATTAGTCGTGTAACCATGGGCAATTACCTACCCTTTCTGTGTCTGTTTCTTCATCTGTAGCCTGGGGGAAATGTCACCTCTCTCATGTAAGTATCAAATGAGGAATAATGAATTAATGCATATAAAGTATCTGGCACATAGTAAGGACTCTACACTAGCTATTTTTACCTATATTCCAACCAGAATGAATAACTGTAGTTCCCTGAATACACCATGCTATCTCTTACCTCTAGGTCTTAGTAAACACTGTATCTTCTACCCAGAATGCCTTTTCCTTAACCACCACCTACATCCCATTCCCTCTTCCAGGCTAACTCTTATTTCAGGTCTCAGTTTACAGATCATTTCTTGAACCTCAAGACTGACTCAGGTATACCTCTCCAGAGTACTCCAGAGTATTCTTATATCCTTATGTATCCCCAGGCTATCATATTATCTTATGTTACCTTTGTTATTGACAGTCAATATCGTTGAGAAGCAGAATAGCGTTGCCCACTGTATCCTCAGTATTTAGCACAGTCTCTGGCATGCTATAAGTACTCAGTAAAACTGAATGACTGGTTAAGGGCAAAGAAGAAATTGCTAAAGCAACTCATATCCATATTCTACTTCAAGAAATCTAGCAGCTGGAAAGGTACATAAGCCATATATTCAAGTTGTCTGTGTGTGTGCCTATGAATGAAGATAGTAGTCTAAGATATGAATAGACATGGTAGTTCTGATTAGCTAACAGTGTGTGGTATCAATGGTGAGAAGTTGACTAATATATGGGCTAGACAAAAGAACAATAGCCCAGAAAAACACATACATGGCCACCTCCCTAAGCAATTCTATTACTGTATAGCATAGGTTGGACCCTTCATGATTAAGAAATCTATAGATCTGTTATGTTTCACTGAGTCAACTAAACACATAATGCTCTAAGAGCTTATTCCTAACCTTCAGGTGGCATCAATCCATACTTTTTCCACTGCAAAAACTGTACAGATAGCTCACTTTTACGTGACTTCCAAACTATATAATAAAATAGATATATCAAGAATGGGGATGCTTTTCCTTACAAATCAGTCTATGATGAATTCTTTTTAAATAGCAATGTTACCTCATAATCAATGTCGTTTACTTAAAATTTATAACCATCTATTTCCAAGAGAACAATGGGCAAAATAAGATTATCAAGATGTAATACAATATTGACCTTATAAAGGACACAAAGGTAGAAAAAGCTTCTGGGCACCAGGGATGGGACAGTTAATACATGTAGGCACCAGATTTTGTACTAAGTTCACTGACAGCTGAGGCAAAAAAAGAAAGCATACTATTTTCTGACAGGAAATACAAACTTATCAGCAAAAAAATATTTTCCTCAAACTAAATTTAAGTGAACATTGCATGAGTTATTTTGTAAATAACAAGTATAACATAAGAGGTAATAATAAACTATGCTTGTATAAAAGATGACATGTCATGGTTTAAAATATGAATTGATTTAGAAAATGGTGAGATTAACACTTTTTAAGAACCTACGTATTACATAAAGCGAGGTACACCTGAAAATAAAAAACTTATTATTGAATACATCACTAAAAGATTAATTTCTAAGTCTACTACTAATATAGATACAAATAAATATCTTTTTCCCAAAATATATTATGAAAAATAAGAAAATCAAAAAAATTTTTTAATTTTATTTATTTATTTTGGGCTGCATTGGGTCTTCATTGCTGTGCACAGGTTTTCTCTAGTTGCAGCGAGCGGGGGCTACTCTTCATTGCGGTGCATGGTCTTCTCATTGTGGTGGCTTCTCTTGTGGAGCATGGGCTCTAGGCGCACGGGCTTCAACACTTGTAGCAAGCGGACTCAGTAGTGTGGCTCACACGCTCTAGAGCGCAGGCTCAATACTCATGGTGCATGGGCTTAGCTGCTCTGCGACATGTGGGATCTTCCTGGACCAGGGCTCGAACCCGTGTCCTCTGCATTGGCAGGCGGATTCTTAACCATTGTGCCATCAGGGAAGCCCAAATCAATTGTTTCTGAATGCCTATTAATTTCTTCATACCAATATTCCAGATCAAACCATCAACTTTATGTGAAGAATTCTAACATCTGGAGAAAAAGGTACCTCCATGTAAAAAGAATTAATCTCTAGGTCATATTCATTCACTAGATGTACCTGATCCATTACATTTTAAAGACATGATGACAACATGAACTGTTATATAAAACCTTATCAATAAGCATACATCAATTCCCACAAATAACATAAAACATAAAAATTGAAACTGTCAGTAATAATTATAAAAAGCATAAACAGGTGGTGTTTTTTGGTAACTTGAACAGTTAAGAGTCATTGAAACACTGTGCCTTACTTGCTCATTAACTTTCTTTTCTTTCTCTAACTCTTTTTCCATGTCCTCCAATTCTCTATCTTTTTGTTCCAACTGCTTTTCAAGTTGGCGAATTTCATCACGTAAAAAGCGAGTGTCACGTCCACCTGCAGAGTGCTGTGCCATCTTAAAGTAATAAACCAAAAGTATAAATTAATTCCATTATATCTGGAGATTCAAATGAATCAACAACAAAAATAATTATCTTGACTTTAAATTTTATCATAATCAGCACGAGATGTTTAAAATCATGTTGCTTAAAAACAATTATTTTTATTAAGCATATTTAAGCTTTAGTTCACAGGCTGACAACCCCTTAAGCTCTTCCTGAGCCATCCAGTGTATGAAGAATTAACAGTCAATCACTCAGGCTCTGTTATAGCTGCTGAGCCACAGACACCAGGGTAAAGTGCAAAGGCATACAACGATCTTTGAGATGAACTATCTAGGCTTCCCCTGAGTATCAGAGCTCTGAAACCAGGCTACAAATCACCAGAGCCTCCACCCTAGCCACTGAGCCATGGTGTTCTTAACCTGCCCTTTCCCTCATACCACTGACTATTTAGACCAGTGTTCTCTAAAAGGACTTTCTAGGATAAAGGAAATGTTCTCTGCACTGCCCAATACAGTAGCCACTATCTACATGTGTCTACTGAGCACTTGAAATGTGGCTAGTGCAACTAAAGAACTGAATTCTTAACTTTAACTGTAATTAATTTAAATGCTAATGGCCACATGTAGCTAGTGCTACTATAGTGCACACCCCAAATTAGATTATCTTTAAAATTTTGCAGCAGACTAAATACATTTTGCTTCATTTTCCTGTTACTTTGGGTCATAGTTAAAAACATCAAAAATCCTTTAGTCATCTAATCTGTCTCACATTCATCTCCCTAGCATACAGTTCTGTTACTCTTCTACCTTAACTAAACTTTTCTTACTCTTAACCTCCTTCAAAAAGCATGTTCTTACCAACATCTCCAACTGTCCTATCCTTCTATTCTATAGTAGTTGCCTTGCTAAACACTAACACAGAATTGACCTTACTTCATAACTCACTTAAGAAGTAATTATTGAGAATGACTGGTATTTCCCTAGAAGCTGGATATACGACAGGGAATAGAAAATAAACCATCTAAGTTCGCAGAGTTAACATGCTAAAAAACCAGGGTTTGAACGTAAACTATCTGACTCCAGATACTGAAATCTCCAGTTCATTCTCCACTATATTTCTGGTTTTATCTGACTTCTTTAAAATTTGATGACACATCTTTCACTCTTATTTTTAGCAGATGACCTCTCCATCCTCTCAAATTCCAGGCACTAAACCTACAAACATCAAAAGCTTCTGTTCATATCCATTCTTCCTTCCTCCCTTTTACCAAGGAAAAAGGTCCTTCCTCCTTATAAAGGCTAATCCATTTGTATCACATTCTTTCCCACAGTCTCAGTAATCTCAATGCATTCCTTTCCTTAACAATACATTCACATTTTGGCTCTTGGCTTTCTCAAAAGCTACCTCTTCTCCTATACCTTTCTGTCACTGTTCCTCAAATTCCAACATGCCTCATTCCACCTCAGTTATAGTAATCTCTCTGTATATTTCTCTGTACTACAAGCTTGTTCACAATTGGATGTGCAATCCTTAGCAGAATTTAAGATACATAAATAGGCACGTAAAATATATACTGAACAAACAATTATAAACACAATATCATTCCAGTGATTTTTTCCAGCTAACTACAATGAAAAAATTTTAAAATAATAATTGAAAATAATATTTACAATGATTACACCCTAAGGAATACAAAAGAACATACCTCCAGTTCATTTTCCAGTTTCATTACTTTAGTTTTTAATTGATTTTCTATTAAAAAAAGATAAATATTTCAATTGGTCAGATTTATCTCAAAACAAACTTTTCAATAATTTTCAATAAAATAATAAAATTAATTTTTAAAGATTCCATCATGGTTGTAATGATAAGGTAACATAAGAAAATAACTATTTTGTACCTGATCCATGAAATAGGAGTTCTATAAAAATATTTCAAAATAAACTGAGTATACACATTTTATAAAATATTGGGTTGGCCAGAAAGTTTGTTTGGATTTGTCCATAAGATCTTACTTTTTGGTCAACCCAATATATTAAAGCTAATTCTTCACTGCTTAGTGAATAAATGAAATCCACCATTTAACACCATAATAATCTTTTCCCCAAGGCATTTACCAAATTTTGCTTGTTCTTCTCCAGCTTTTTCAACTTCTTCCAAAGCTAGCTCTACTTCTTGAGCTTTCATCTAAACGTTAAGAATAAAGTTATTTCAGTATGCCTGTACACTAGAATGTAAGCACTGAAAATAAGAATTTTGTTTTGTATTTGCTATCCCAGTACTTACTGCCTGCAATGCCTGGCACAAGGAGACATTCAGCAAACATTTGTTGAATGAATAGATGATTTTCTTAAGGCTATAATTTCTAGATTCCTAAGAGTTTGAAACATCTTTGATTCCTCTTTTCCCTCAAGTCTTACATCTAGTACTGCAACTTTTCTCTTTGTAATGTTTTCAACTATCTCTTTTATTCTATTCTAATTTTCATTATTCTAGTCCATAATTTTGTCTAACTTCCTTCATAAGTTTAACCCTCTTAAGGCATATTTTTGTATCTACCAATTATAGATCAAAAACCTTTAATGGCTCCTCATTGCTGATATCATAAAATACGTCTTTAAAGGCCCTAGACAGCCTATTCTAAACTATATGCAACATTGTTTCCTCTGCAACCTGCTATTATAAACTTTCTGCACTTGTCTCCTTAAATGTAAAGAACATGCATACTTTCTATTCCCAGTTTTTATTTATAGTAACCTCCAGCTCTAGAATCTCCTTAACACTTTACCACTGCCCTCCACTTACCTAAAACTACTCATCAGTCTTTGACCTTTATAAAGTCTTCTCACACCTAAATCTCTTCCCCTCCTAAAAAATCCCAACAGTAGTCAGCTACTGTAACAAGCTGTAACATAATTAACATAGGACCTCCCTATGCTTTTTTAAACATAACCATTCTGTTTCCCCTACACACTCTTTTAGGAACTTTAGAGCAGAAACTAGCAATGTTTTTCACCTAAAATTCTCAGTTGACATTTGAAGATATCTCATTTTTTAGTGGTCATTTAGATTTTACAAAGTACTTTCACAGAGATTAAATTATCTAAGAGATTCTTACACTTTCTCTAATAGTCAAAGCTATTATTAAAACCTACTGTATACAAACCTTCATTAGAGACTGAGTAATTCTGAAAAGGTGTATCATATTTTCTTGACTTTCACTTTTTAGCTCATTTACTTCCACCTAAGTAAAGAGAAAAGCAACTATTTCATATTTTATAACCTTAAGCAAAATACAAGAAATCTTCCAGTTGTACCATTCTTTGATTTCAGGGACAACTTAGACTATCATAGTTGTATGTATATATCTATGCATTATTTATCAATTAAGTACCTTAGATAAGGAAATCAATAAATTATCTGCCAATTCTTCTTGACGAGGCAACTCATCTGGGTCAACTTTTCTTATTTCTTTCCAGTTTATGTTAGGTGGCATCTTGAATTCTTTCACTGTGCTTTACTTTCTGTAACAATACAAGTGGGTATTAGCATTTTCAAGGTAAACAGCATTACTGTTTTTACAGATTACGCTATTACAACTCTCCACGATGTTAGCAAAGAGGTATGGCTCCTTAATTGCATAACAGATATGTGGGTAAAATAGCCTTGATCAAAATTACAGCAGTTGCGATAAATCATCAGATATTTTATCGGCTAAATTATGACCGCTTCCGTGGTTAAACTAAGGTAAGCTAGAACTAGGATTCTGTGCCCCCTTCCTCCACGCCCCCTTACCACCAAAGCGTGCGATGCTTGGAAGGCTGAAATTGACCCCTGATTCTGAGAGACAGGAGCTAGGATTAAGGGGGGAAAAAAAAGCGAGAAAGTAAACGATTGAAATGAGTGCAGTTGGGCCGAAGAAACCAGGGCTGAAGCGAGGGGAAGGCAGATGGACTGCAAATCAAAGGCTAAGGGGCTGTTGTTTATTTGGGCCGTTAGGCTTAAAGAACCTTTGCGGGAAGAACTCTCTGTCCGCGCTCTCCAGGATCCACCCACCTAAACCAAGCCTGGCATCCAGCGGCGGCCCCTCAGCTACCGCACCCACCCAGCCGAGCCCCGCCGCCACGCCTGACGGCTCCCCAGCACGGTTCCAATCAGACACTAGATACCGCCAACTGATCTCTAGCGGCAGCGGCTGCTAAACGACGCATTTCCCACCTAGCCGAGGCCGGAACAAGAGCCCGGATGCAAGCGTCGCCTACATTTCACGACTGTGGGCGATGCTTTACGTTTAGATTCCGCAGCGGGGTCCCTGGACTCTGTGTTAAGGGCGGGGAGAAGGCCTGGGATGAGGACTGCAAATCCCAGAGTGCAGTTCTGCTTGGAGGCCGGGGCGTCCTGGACGCTGAAGTCTGAGAAGTGGAGATAGGCCGTTCCCGGCGTGCAGTGCGGGAGGCTGCGACGGTACCGGGGTGCGGGGGAACCGCCTCGAGGCGGGAGGCGCGGCGGCCGAGGCGTGTCTGCACTGGTCGGCTGAACGAGGCGGACCATGACTGTGCCTTCGGTGGCGTCTCTCGCCGGACCGCTCTT
>NW_006774345.1:3147841-3175844 GCF_000442215.2 Lipotes vexillifer | reverse complement strand
CGCCCTTCCCGAGGTTTCTCTAATCCATTTCCTGGTGGAACCGCTGCCAGGTGAGGTTGGGCTGTCGGTCAGCGGTGGGGGAGGAGTTGAGGGTAGCGATCCCGGCTGAAAGAAGCTCTTAACGTTGGGGCCGGAGTCTGAAGAGGTGGGAAGACCCCGCTCTCTCCTTGGGCGTTTGCCGGCGACGCTCCGGGTGGTGCCCTCTGTAAGAAGAAAAAGTTTTAGCCTTCTTCTGTATCAGAATCTGTCTGTATAGTGGACTGGGGGCCGCGATCATGGTTTGGGGGCAAGTGAGGAATTGGGGACACCGCATCCTCTGACCCTGGTCGCCTTAACTGTAGAGCTATTACATTCGCGGATTGAAGGACTTGAAGGTTGAGGAGCTAGTAGGTGTAGAGGGAAGGTTCTAGAGAGGAGAGGTTATAACTTGCCCAGGCCACTGCGGGGGTGGTGGAGAGAGAAGGGGCCTCAGTACTCACCAGCCCTGTGGCTGTCACTTGCTTGGTGACGGAGAGTGCCTTCCTATGAAAAGGCCTTCTCAGGTGTTTACAGCTCTTATTTGTGCAAGTTTTACTCATCTGGCTGCTCAGCCGTGCTGGAGTATGATACACCACTAGGAAAACTTTAAGAAGATGTAGACTTGAAAACCAAATGACATTTTCAACTCTTTGGAGCAGTGCCTCTCATCTTTATTTATTTATTTTAGCACTTTCTTTCATTTGTTCCCTATAATTGATATTGAAGTTTACTTTTGAGAACAATAGATTTTCCAAACCGTTCAGTAGAAGTAGCTCAGTAGAAATTAAAAACAGATATACTGATTTTGTGGGATACATTTAAAGACATTCATCAGATTTGTAGAAATTATAATTTTGTCTAGTCCTTTACTGAAAGATGATATGTCAAACACTGTTCATTAACGTTTTTTAAAACCATGCTGTACATTATATCCCCAGAAATTATATATCTTTTAAATGAAAGTTTAAAAGTTTGACGGATCTGTTTGTTTCTATGAATTCGGTTTTTTTAGATCCCACATATAAACGAGATCACCCAGTATTTGTCCTTCTCTGTCTGGCATTTCACTTAGCGTAATGCCCTCATGGTCCATCCATGTCGCCATGGTGTTACAAATGGTAAGATTTATTTTTTGTGGCTGAATAATACTCCATTGTGTGTATATACTACATTTTCTTTATCCTTTCATCCATCGATTTATACTTAGATTGTTTCTATGGGTTGGCTATTGTAAATAATGCTGAATGAATATCACTTTAAAATAGTGATTTTGTTTTCTTCGGTTATATACCCAGAAGTGGAATTGCTGGAAAGTATGGTAGTTCTGTTTTTAATTTTTTGAGAAACCCCATACTGTTTTCTGTGATGGCTGCATCAATTTACGTTCCCACCAACAGTGCACAGGTGTTCCCTTTTCTCCACATCCTTGCTGCCAATGCTTGTTATCTCTTTTTGATGATGGCCATTCTTAGCAGGTGTAAAGTAATTGATAATCTCATTGTAACTTTGATTTGCGTTTCACTGATGATTAGTGATGGTGAGCACCTTTTCATGTACCTGTCGGCCATTACGTGTCTTCTTGGGAAGAAGTTCCTGTGCCCATTTTTTAATCAGATTTTTTTTTTTTTTTGGCTATTCAGTTGTAAGAGTTCTTTATATATTTTGGATATTAACCTGTTTTCATATATATATTTTTGCAAATATTTCCCCTCATTCCATAGGTTGCCTCTTCATTTTGTTGGTTTCCTTTTTTGTGCAGAAGCTTTTTAGTTTGACATAGGCCCACTTATTTATTTTTGCTTTTGTTGCCTTTCCTTTTGGTTTCAAATCCAAAAAATCATTGCCAAGACCAGTGTCAGGGAGCTTACCCCCTTGTTTACTACCAGGAAGTTTATGAATTCTTTAATCCATTTTGAGTTAATTTTTGTGAGTGGTATAAAATAGGGGTTCAGTTTATTCTTTTGCATGTGGTTCTCCAGTTTTCCCAACACTATTTATTAAAGAGACTATTCTTTCCCCATTGTATATTCTTGGTTCCTTTGTTTATTTCTGGTCTCCCTATTCTGTTCTGTTCTGTTCTGTTGATCTGCGTGTTTGTTTTTATGCTAGCTGCCAACTATTTTGATTACTATAGCTTTTTCATTATTTAATCTTCATAACAATCCAATGAAATAGCTGCTTAATTTGTCCTCATTTTCCAGCTAAGTTAAGAAAGCAAAGTTTGGAAAGGTTAAATACTCTGCTCAAACTTAAATAGTATGATAGAACACGAATCTTTCTGGCTAAAGGATATGTTCATAACTGCTATATTGCCTTCTCAGGCATGCTGGGAACCAGTACTTGTAAAGTGCTTATTCTTCAGTCTTACAATCTATATTAAATATTATCATATTCTAATTATGTAACTTTGATTACTCAAGAATTTGAATTAGATTCTCTTCATGTTCAGTGTTTTTTTGTTTGTTTTTTGACTACACTGCACGGCTTGTGGGCTCTTAGTACCCCAACCAGGGATTGAACCCATGCCCTTGGCTCTGAGCGTGCAAAGTCCTAATCACTGGACCACCAGGGAATTCCCACGTTCATTGTTTTTATTTGTTTTTATTTTTTTTATTCATTGTTTTTAATTCATAATTTAGCAGGGGAAGGCAGAGATGAAAGCTAATGTTTCTGGAGCACATATTATGTCATTTACTATGCTTAAAATTGCATATTTATTTTTGTAGTAGTAATCTGTTATTTTTATTGCGACACCTTATTTTTCTTCTTGTTGTTTCATTCATTACAACTGTTATTTTCTATTTATTTATTTATTAGTTTCGTTTTGTCTGTGTTGATCTTTTCTACCCTTCCTTCCTTCACCTTCTTATTCACATTTATATTCTCAGGAACTGAAGGTACCTGGCGTAATGGCAAGTTTTATTCTCATTTTTCTTAAGTGAAAACAGGTTCTGAGAACCTAAGCAATTTCATAATAATTAATGAAGCTAAGGTTGTAAGCCAGGTCTCGATTATAGTCCCGACTAAGTGCAAAATCTTGCTTAAATTTTTTTTTTTTTTGGCTGTACGCGGGCCTCTCACTGTTGTGGCCTCTCCTGTTGCGGAGCACAGGCTCCAGACGCGCAGGCTCAGCAGCCATGGCTCACGGGCCTAGCCGCTCTGCGGCATGCAGGATCCTCCCAGACCGGGGCACGAACCCGTGTCCCCTGCATTGGCAGGTGGACTCTCAACCACTGTGCCACCAGGGAAGCCCCAAAATCTTGCTTAAATTTTATTACTTTACTCATTCTAACAATATTTTTGGGCTTATACACTGTGCTAGACACCAGGGATGCAGTAGGAAACAAGTTAGCTAGGGTCTAGGCTCTAATGCACTAAAATATGTTTGTATCTAACTGTTAACTAAGAAGTTTAACTCAAGTTCTAGTTCAGTTGCTCACTATATATAATTTTGAGAAAATCACTAAAACCCACTATTATTTTTCATGAAGTTTTCTGAATCATTCAGTTTTCACCAAGGGAAATTATCTGACAATTTTATAAATGGCTTTACTACAGGAACGCTCGCCTGAATCTGCCTTCTTTCATCTCTGTTGTTTTATGAGCAGTATTCTCTGACCAAAATCACTTCACAAGAAAGACTTGCCTTTTAAAAGTCTACGAACAATAGGGGTTTCCCTGGTGGCGCAGTGGTTGAGAGTCCGCCTGCCGATGCAGGGAACGCGGGTTCGTGCCCCGGTCTGGGAGGATCCCGCATGCCGCGGAGCGGCTGGGCCTGTGGGCCGTGGCCGCTGAGCCTGCGCGTCCGGAGCCTGTGCTCCGCAGCGGGAGAGGCCACAACAGTGAGAGGCCCACGTACCGCAAAAAAAAAAAAAGTCTACGAACAATAAATGCTCGAGAGGGTGTGGAGAAAAGGGAACCCTCTTACACTGTTGGTAGGAATGTAAATTGATACAGCCACTAGGAGAACAGTATAGAGGTTCCTTAAAAAACTAAAAATAGGGGCTTCCCTGGTGGCGCAGTGGTTGAGGGTCCGCCTGCCGATGCAGGGGACACGGGTTCGTGCCTCAGTCCGGGAAGATCCCACATGCTGCGGAGCGGCTGGGCCCGTGAGCCATGGCCGCTGAGCCTGCGTGTCCGGAGCCTGTGCTCCGCAATGGGAGAGGCCACAACAGTGAGAGGCCCCCGTACCGCAAAAACAAAACAAAACAAAAAAAAACTAAAAATAGAACTACCATCCGACCCAGCAATCCCACTACCGGGCATATACCCGGAGAAAAGCATAATTCAAAAAGAGTCATGTACCACAGTGTTCATTGCAGCACTATTTACGATAGCCAGGACTGGAAGCAACCTAAGTGTCCATCGACAGATGAATGGATAAAGAAGATGTGGCCCATATATACAATGGAATATTGCTCAGACATAAAAATAAACGAAATTGAGTTATTTGTAGTGAGGTGGATGGACCTAGAGTCTCATACAGAGTGAAGTAAGTCAGAAAGAGAAAACACACTGTATGCTAACATGTATATGGAATCTTAAAAAAAAAATGGTTCTGAAGAACCTAGGGGCAGGACAGGAATGAAGACGCAGATGTAGAGGATGGACTTGAGGACACGGGGAGGGGGAAGGGTAAGCTGGGATGAAGTGAGAGAGTGGCATGGACATATATACACTACCAAATGTAAAATAGATAGCTAGTGGGAAGCAACCACATAGCACAGGGAGATCAGCTCGGTGTTTTGTGACCACCTAGAGGGGTGGGATATGGAGGGTGGGAGGGAGATGCAACAGAAGGGGATATGGGGCTATATGTATACGAGTAGCTGATTCACTTTGTGATACAGCAGAAACTAACACACCATTGTAAAGCAATAATACTCCAGTAAAGAGGTTAAAAAAAAAAAAGACTTGCCTTTTATAATTGCTACCTCTGTTCTATGTACCAATCAACCTATATTCCAAATGTTAATCTCCATTCCTTTTATGCTGTCTTATCAAGAAAATGAATGGTAGCTTACTTTTCCAGCTTCTAACATAAAGCATGGCCATGAGAAATTTAGTCTCCACTGTGTACAGAAAATGTTTTGTTTTGCCTTGTTCTCGTGGAGAGGAATCAGTGTGCAGCAAGCAAACACTTGTCTTCTCCCAACATGAGGAGACTGGAAATATTAGTAGGAGTCATTGTGAATACAGACTTTGCAAACTATGCAAGCCAAAGTTTTACTTATTGAAAAAGAATCATGAAATTATTGAGCTGAGAAGACTATCCTTTCCAGACTAAATATTCCCAGATTTCATATAAAATTTTCCTCTAGGCTTGATTTTTCCATAGTTGTACTGTGGGAGTATTAGGAAAAGTGAGCATTCAGTACAATTTTGTTAAAGGAATTATATTGTTTTGTATGCCTGTAATGTGCTCATGAATGGTCTTCAATTGTGTTTGGATTCTTTGCACATATGTAGTGACATCCCATTTTGGTAAGCAAACATAAATCAATCATTCCATCTGCTCAGACTATGTGCATCTGGGTGAATATGCTTCTGTGCCTAGAAAAAGAACTGGAAGTTCCCTCTCTTAGTCTGTTTGTGTTGCTCTAACCCAATACCCTAGAGTAGGTGGTTTATAAACAATAGGAATTTATTTCTCACAGTTCTAAAGACTGGGAAGTCTAAGATCAAGGCATCAGGAGATTGAGTGTCTAGTGAGGAGCTGGTTCCTGGTGAGCATCTTTTCACTGTGTCATCACATGGCAGAGGGGGCAAGGGATCTCTCTCAGATCTCTTATATAAGGGCATTAATCCCATTCATGAGGGCTCCACCCTCATGACCTGATCACCTCCCCAAGGCCCCCTACCTCCAAATGACATTACATTAGGCATTAGGATTTAACGTGAATTTTGGGAGGACACAAACATCCAGTCTATAGCATTCTCACAACTAACATTTAACAGCGATGTGTTACATTGTTACAATAATGGCCCCCAGGGAATTATGCTGCCCTCTATCTGTGTCCTTATGTAACCCTCTTCCTTTCCCCTAACCTCTTCCCTTGCAGGTGGTTTTTTTTTTGACAAAACCTAAGATGACTCCACAACTAAGCTCATGACATGCGTGAGAAGTAGCACTCTCTCTCCCTTTCTCTCATAATATGCTTCCTTGGAGAACCTTCAAAAATAGTATTGTCTTTATTTTATTTTATTTTGTGGTACGCAGGCCTCTCACTGTTGTGGCCTCTCCCGTTGTGGAGCACAGGCTCCGGACGCGCAGGCTCAGCGGCCATGGCTCATGGGCCCAGCCGCTCCGCGGCATGTGGGATCTTCCCGGACCGGGGCACGAACCCGTGACCCCTGCATCGGCAGGCGGACTCTCAACCACTGCGCCACCAGGGAAGCCTTGTCTTGACTCTTTATAACCTCTTCCACATTGCTTCTGGGTTTACCTTGCTTGATTGATAGTAAAAAATATGCAGTAAGCAGAGACTGGAAAAGTGCTTGTCCGTTGGGATTTGCCCTCCAGCTCTCCTGAGGACACCATTTAAAGAAGTTTAGGCTAACTGTTGAAGGATATGACCACAAGTAGCAGAGGCTAGCTTTCCAAGCTGAGAACCCCCCCTACCCTTTAGATATCCAGCTTTAATCAAACCGGGTAACTAAGCATATATCAAATATATATCAAATAAAGACATTTATATGAAAGGATGGACTCAGCAGGACCTGATAATGCAGTCATGAGGTAGAGTTTCTTCTCAGGGAAACTTCAGTTTTGCTTTTAAGGTGATTCAACTGATTGGATGAGTTCCATCCACATTATGGGGTATAATCTCCTTTATTTAAAATCATCAGGCTATAGGTGTTAACCACATCTACAAAATACCTTCAGGGGGCTTCCCTGGTGGCGCAGTGGTTGAGAGTCCGCCTGCCGATGCAGGGGACACGGGTTCATGCCCCAGTCCGGGAGCATCCCACATGCTGCGGAGCGGCTAGGCCCGTGAGCCATGGCTGCTGAGCCTGTGCGTCTGGAGCCTGTGCTCCGCAACGGGAGAGGCCACGACAGTGAGAGGCCCGTGTACCGCAAAAAAAAAAAAAAAAAAAAACCTTCAGCACAACACCTAGATTAGTGTTTGAATACTACTATTGCCTAGGCAAGTTGATACATAAAACTAACCATAATGGTGGTAGTCATGAACAGTAAACATTTTGCAATGCCATTGACTCAGTGAAGATTAGCACCCCATGGATAAATCTGCTTGGTTCTGCTTAAACACCTCACCCATACCAAGTTTATAAAACGCCAAGAAAGTAGAATTTTAAAACATTACCCCAGGGAGCTTAATAATGAGAGAAAGGGAGAGAGCTAGTTTTAGTGCATGCTCATGAGCTCAGTTGTGGACTCATCTGAAGTTCTGCCCCAAAAAGCCACTTGTGGGAGTAGAGCATGGAGGTAGGGGTGGTGGTTGCAAAGGGACCCAGCAAAGAAAAGCTGGATACCACCAGTTTCCAAGGAGGAAGTAGACATAGAGGGAATTTCAGGTGACAGTCCCTAATGATGTGGGGTTTGTCCTCAAAGAACCCTCAAACACCTATAAGAGATTCATCTTGAATATAGTGGTCAAGTAAGCTCTTTTGCTTTCCTTCCTTTCTTCTCTCTCCATTCTGCTCTAACACTGTAGTGCTCAAAAATTGTTTTTAACAAGAATGTAGGTAAAGAAAGAGAAGAATAAACCATATCCTCATTCCATAACAACACGCTTCTCCTACGCAGTGATCCCAAGCCTAGAGCAGAGGACAGTGCCCAAAAGTTAAATTGAGTTCAGGGTCTTGATTATTATGTTGGAGTTGAGTATTTCAATTACAGAATGAATTTGCTTTGCAACTTAAAGTGACTGCATAACTTTTTATTACTTAATTGTATTTAGAAATCATGAGATCAGTCCAAGTTTCTTTAAGTAACATTTTATAACCTTGTGTTCTTTAAGCCTTTAAATTCAACCTACAAATCTTATTCTGTTTATAAAGTAACATATCCCTTTTTAATGTATAACAAATAAATAATAATTGAAAGGACTGAATACCCTTAATCAGCTACATTTAAAACCTAATTAAGTTGCCTGAATTTAAAACTGCATTTATAGTTTTAGTATATTCATTTTTATTTGAGGACTTCAGATGCCTAACTTAACAAGCAAGACTTTCTCAAACAACTTTTATAAAGCTAGTAAACTAAACATAAAACTGTAGCAACTCCCAAGGTCTTATAAAAATTTCAATATTTATTTGTAAACTTGTCTAAATTCTTAATATTTTTCAACTAAAAGTCTTAAATCCAAAAATAGCATGGTCAATAATTTAATATTATGTATGTTATATATATTATATAACACTGTATTGTTTTTTTTTTTTTTGCGGTACGCGGGCCTCTCACTGTTGTGGCCTCTCCCGTTGTGGAGCACAGGCTCTGGACGCGCAGGCTCAGCAGCCACGGCTCATGGGCCCAGCCGCTCCGTGGCATGTGGGATCTTCCCGGACCGGGGCACGAAACCATGTCCCCTGCATCTGCAGGCGGACTCTCAACTACTGCGCCACCAGGGAAGCCCCAACATTGTATTTTAAATTACAGTTTTGAAGCTAATATATCAGAATCTCGAGTGTATGTTAATTACTCTGCTTTTTTTTCCCTTTTATTTCTTTTTCTTCTCTGATTGCCATGGCTAGGACTTCCAAAACTATGTTGAATAACAGTGGTGAGAATGGGCATCCTTGTCTTGTTCCTGATCTTAGAGGAAATGCTTTCAGTTTTTCACCATCGAGAATAATGTTTGCTGTGGGTTTGTCATATATGGCCTTTATTATGTTGAAGTAGGTTCCCTCTATGCCCACTTTCTGGAGAGTATTTATCATAAATGGGTGTTGAATTTTGTCAAAACCTTTTTCTGCATCTATTGAGAAGATCATATGGTTTTTCTACTTCAGTTTGTTAATATGGTGTATCACATTGATTGACTTGCATATATTGAAGAATCCTTCCATCTCTAGGATAAATCCCAGTTGATCATGGTGTATGATCCTTTTAATGTGTTGTTAGATTCTGTTTGAGAGTATTTTGTTGAGGATTTTTGCATCTATATTCATCAGTGATATTGGTCTGTAATTTTCTTTTTTTGTAGTATCTTTGTCTGGTTTTGTAATCAGGGTGCTGGTGGCCTCATAGAAGGAGTTTGGGAGTTTTCCTTCCTCTGCAATTTTTGGAAGAGTTTGAGAAGGGTAGGTGTTAGCTCTTCTCTAAATGTTTGATAGAATTCACCTGTGAAGCCGTCTGGTCCTGGACTTTTGTTTGTTGGAAGACTTTTAATCACAGTTTCCATTTCATTACTGTGATTGGTCTGTTCATATTTTCTATTTCTTCCTGGTTCAGTCTTGGAAGGTTATACCTTTCTAAGAATTTGTCCATTTCTTCCAGGTTGTCCATTTTATTGGCATAGAGTTGCTTGTAGTAGTCTCTTAGGATGCTTTGTATTTCTGCAGTGTCTGTTGTAACTTCTTTTTCATTTCTAATTTTATTGATTTGAGTCCTTTCCTCTCTTTTTCTTGAAGAGTCTGGCTAATGGTTTATCAGTTTTGTTTATCTTCTCAAAGAACCAGCTTTTAGTTTTATTGATCTTTGCCGTTGTTTTCTTTGTTTCTATTTCATTGATTTCTGCTCTGGTCTTTATGATTTCTTTCCTTCTACTAACTTTGGGTTTTGTTTGTTCTTCTTTCTCTAGTTCCTTTAGGTGTAACGTTAGATTGTTTATTTGAGATTTTTCTTGTTCCTTGAGGTAGGCTTGTATAGCTATAAACTTCCCTCTTAGAACTGCTTTTGTTGCATCCCATAGGTTTTGGATCGTTGTGTTTTCATTGTCATTTGTCTCTAGGTATTTTTTGATTTCCTCTTTGATTTCTTCAGTGATCTCTTGGTTATTTAGTAACGTATTGTTTAGCCTCCATGTGTTTCTGTTTTTACATTTTTTTCCCTGTAATCCATTTCTAATCTCATAGCGTTGTGGTCAGAAAAGATGCTTGGTATGATTTCAATTTTCTTAAATTTACTGAGGCTTGATTTGTGACCCAAGTTGTGATCTATCCTGGAGAATGTTCCATGTGCACTTGAGAAGAAAGTGTAATCTGCTGTTTTGGGATGGAATGTCCTATAAATATCAATTAAATCTATCTGGTCTATTGTGTCATTTAAAGCTTGTGTGTTTCCTTATTAAATTTCTGTTTGGATGATCTGTCCGTTGGTATAAGTGAGGTGTTAAAGTCCCCCACTATTATTGTGTTATTGTCGATTTCCTCTTTTATAGCTGTTAGCAGTTGCTGTATGTATTGAGGTGCTCCTATGTGGGGTGCATATGTATCTATAATTGTTATATCTTCTTCTTGGATTGATCCCTTGATCATTATGTAGTTCCCTTCCTTGTCTCTTGTAACATTCTTTGTTTTAAAGTCTATTTTATCTGATATGAGTATTGCTGCTCCAGCTTTCTTTGGATTTCCATTAGCATGGAATATCTTTTTCCATCCCCTCACTTTCAGCCTGTATGTGTCCCTAGGTCTGAAGTGGGTCTCTTGTAGACAGCATGTATATGAGTCTTGTTTTTGTGTCTATTCAGCAAGCCTGTGTCTTTTGGTTGGAGCATTTACTCCATTCACATTTAAGGTAATTATTGATATGTATGTTACTATTACCATTTTCTTAATTTTGGGGGGTTTGTTTTTGTAGGTCCTTTTCTTCTCTTGTGTGTCCCACTTAGAGAAGTTGCTTTAGCATTTGTTGTAGAGCTGGTTTGGTGGTGCTGAATTCTCTTAGCTTTTGCTTGTCTGTATAGCTTTTGATTTCCCCATCGAATCTGAATGAGATCCTTGCTGGGTAGAGTAATATTGGTTGTAGGTACTTCCCTTTCACCACTTTAGGTAAATCATGCCACTCCCTTCTGGCTTGTCAAGTTTCTGCTGAGAAATCTGTTAACCTTAATGGGAGTTCCCTTGTATGTTATTTGTCATTTTTCCCTTGGTGCTTTCAATAATTTTTCTTTGTCTTTAATTTTTGCCAATTTGATTACTGTGTGTCTTGGTGTGTTTCTCCTTGGGTTTATCCTGTATGGGACTCTCTGCACTTCCTGGACTTGGGTGGCTTTTTCCTTTCCCATGTTAGGGAAGTCTTCTGCTATAACCTCTTAAAATATTTTCTCGGGTCCTTTCTCTCTCTGTTCTCCTTCTGGGACCCCTATAATGCGAATGTTGGTGCGTTTAACGTTGTCCCAGAGGTTTCTTAGGCTGTCTTCATTTCTTTTCATTCCTTTTTCTTTATTCTGTTCTGTGGCAGTGAATCCCACCATTCTGTCTTCCAGGTCACTTATCCGTTCTTCTCCATCAGTTATTCTGCTTTTGATTCCTTCTAGTTCATTTTTCACTTCAGTTATTGTATTGTTCATCTGTTTGTTTGTTCTTTAATTCTTCTAGATCTTTGTGAGACCTTTCTTGCATCTTCTCAATCTTTGCTTCCATTCTTTTTCCGAGGTCCTGGATCCTCTTCACTATCATTATTCTGAATTCTTTTTCTGGAAGGTTGCCTATCTCCATTTCATTTAGTTGTTTTTCTGGGGTTTTATCTTGTTCCTTCATCTGGTACATAGCCCTCTGCCTTTTCATCTTGTCTGTCTTTCTGTGAATGTGGTTTTTGTTCCACAGGCTGCAGGACTGTAGTTCTTCTTGCTTCTGCTGTCTGCCCTATGTAAATACTCTTAAACATTATAAGTACTCTAAACATCAAATATATCTTATTCCCAAATATAATTTCAGAGTATTAAAACCATAATTTTAATTTACTTATTTTTCCTCTATTAATTTTAAAGTTTCTTTTTGTGAGAACATTTAACCAAACAGCAGTTTGTCACTCCAACCTGAGAGGTTTCTGACCCCATACACAAGACTTGATTTTCACTGCCCCATGGTGGATATCCTGACTTGTTTTGTTTTTCTGAATTACAATTACACACAGTTTAAAGGGAAAATAGTTCTTTATGCTGTGTTTAAACACATCAGGTGTTCTGTCAGTTATATCTTCTTGGGACTGTCATTCAGGAATGTGCTGACCTATCTCATTGTTGCCTGGGTAGTAGACCTGCTTGCATGCCTATAGTTCTGTGTTGCATCCCTTATCCCCTGATTCCCCTATCTTTATGTTTCTTAGTATACTTCCTCATGTTATTGGGATATCTCTTCTATTAGTTTCCTGAGAAGAAAAACATTAGAGGTACATTTTTGAGACCTTGAATGTTTTAAAGTATTTTTATTCTACTTGGCAAATTTGGGTTTATTAATACAGAATTTTAAGGTGGAAATTATTATCCATCAGAAATTTGAAGCATTATTCCCTTTTTGTTTTCTGAATTTCACACCCCCACCCCCCCAGCTTCTAGCGTTGTTGGTAAAAAAAAAAAATGATTTATTTGGATTCATAACCTTTGGTATGGAACCTGCATTATTTCTTTCTGGAAGCTTTTAGTACCCTCTCTTTGTTTCCAGTATTGTAAAATTTTATAAGATTCTGTTTTCAACTGGTAGAAGATAGCTGGAGGGTCTAAAACTATACTAAGAAGAGTATCGAGGGTTACTCTTCATTGCAGTGCATGGGCTTCTCATTGCAGTGGCTTCTCTTGTGGAGCGTGGGCTCTAGGCATGCAGGCTTCAGTAGTTGCAGCACAAGGGCTCAGTAGTTGTGGCACATGGGCTTAGTTGCTCCGTGGCATGTGGGATCTTCCCAGAACAGGGATCAAACCCATGTCCCGTGCATTGGCAGGCAGATTCTTAGCCACTGCCCCACCCGGGAGGTCCCTCTGTTCCTAGCCCTACTTCCTGAGATCCTTGGCATCAGTTTTTGAGATGATGCCTGCAGGAGTGCAAAAAACTTTTCAGCTTTCCCTCTTCAGGTAAGGATTCACTTTCTTGATCTCTATTGAGTCACTTATTAAACATTTTACCTTTCTAGCTTCCAAAATGTGCTGTGGTCTCCTCTCCAATTGTCTTTATCCTTGTGAATTTATAGTCTTCCTTTTTTAAAAAATATTGACTGTCATTTTACTGTGGTTGAGAAGGAGTTGAGCCATATCTCTCCAATCTTTAAGCACACACCGTCAACTTTTTTTTTGATAATAATGTGTACAAGACCATACCATTTAGAGATGCTAAATTTCTTCCTGATTCAAGATAAACTCTTAGGTAATTTTTCTGTTAACTGAAAACTAGACTTCTTCAAAAGGTACAGCTAATTTCCTTTCTGGTTGGTTTCAGTTTAACATTTCTTTTAAAAGTCTAATGTATTCTGAAATTTTTCTGTCTCATTCTAAAGGAACTTTAGTGCCTTCCCATAGGTGTTTATGTATATATAAATTCTTATACAGCTCATATCTGGTTTAAGGTCTCTACCTTATTCTTCTCTGATCTGACAAGAATTCCTGCAGATATATCTCTGGTTCCAGATCTTCTGTCTCTGTGAGTGATATATTAATTTCCTATTGCTCCTATAACAAATTAACACAAATGTAGTCGCTTAAAATAACAAATTTATTATTTTACAGTTCTGGAAGTCAGAAGTCCAAAATGGATCTCACTAGACTAAAATTTAGATGTCAGTAGGGCTGTGGTCCTTTTAGAAGCTCTAATGAAGCATATGTTTCTTTGTCTTTTCCAGCTTCTAGAGGCTGCTGTCAATCCTTGGCTTGTACCCACAGGCAGCCATCATATCACTCTGACCTCTGCTTTTTCAAGTCTCCTGCCTCCCTCATTCATTTGTGAGGTCTCTTATCATTGAATTGGCCCACCCATGAAAATCTAGGATAATTTCCTTATCTCAAAATCCTCAATTTAATCACACCTGTAAAGTTTCTTTTGCTCTGTAAGGTAACATATTCACAGGTTCAGATGATTTACATATTTGGGGGACCATTATTCTTCCCTCCACAAGTAATAACACTAAAGTGATACTAATGACACTACTCAAGCTAGAAAAGTATCTCATCAGCTTGTTTTTTTAGAGTATACCTTCAAACCTTTTTTTATAGTAGGGTTGATTCTGCAGTATCCTCCAGTTCATATAGTTCTTTTTACTCTATAAACATTCCCTCACTGAATCTTTTCTAAAGCAATGACTTAGTTATGAATTGTCATGTATGAAGACCAGTCTCCAGATTAAAAGCTTTTGTTGCAATGGGAAGAAGAAAAACCATAGTTTATATCTGTTTCATAAACTACTCCTATGCCCCAGGGGCCAAGCAGGTAAGATAATTCCATCAAATAACTCAATGGAGTAAAAGATAAAGGAACAGTAGTTAAAGTGGCTAGTATACAGTTAGCATAAAGGCATGCAAGACAAATATTTTTAAAAGGCTTTTGATCAAGCTGAACAGGGCTTCAGGCTATAAGTTTGGACTCCTGATTTAGGTAATAGTTGATCTTTATAGTCTTAAGGTACTTAAACAGCTTTATTTACATTTTATAAAACCCATGGTCAGTGTCTTTTTAAGTATGTATTTGTTTTCCCACAAGGATTCATTTAGATACTGCTGGAGCACATCATGCCAGATTTTTTTTTAGATATCTTATATGTATTTTTTTATATACATATTTATATTTTATATATATTTATATATATTTGTTTCCCAGGTGACCTGACCTGTGACAGTTGATAAGGAGTTCACTATCTAGTTAGCTAAAGAGATAGGTTTAAAGATTGAGTGATGTGATAAAAGGCTGTAGTAGAGGTATGAAAACACATATGAAAGAGCAGTTAATTCTGTCTTAGGTTAGGAATATGGAGAAGTGGTCAGCTAATACTCCTTAAGTGGATGGAATTTGAACTGAGCTTTAAAGAATTAATTCTCTGTGAGAATTAGCATTCTATCTTTATTTTGCTTATTCTTCTATTAAAACTGTACTTATTAGAGGAAAAAATGTTGCTTATTTCATTTTATCTTCATGATTTTCCCCCCCAGATTTTGTCCACAAGTGCTTGTGGAAAAGATGGCTGATATTAACCTCAAAGAAGTAACCTTAATAATAGGCATAGTTGCTGCTTGTTATTGGAACAGCCTCTTTTGTGGTTTTGTTTTTGATGATGTGTCAGCAATACTGGATAATAAAGACCTGCATCCATCTACACCTTTAAAAACTTTATTTCAGAATGATTTCTGGGGAACCCCTATGTCTGAAGTAAGTATATATTACTTATATGTATCTCAGATTTTAAATTATTCCGGTAGCTTAGTACTCCTAATTTTTTATCAACATTGCATTGCCATCACCATAGTAATTATGGATTTTTTTCCTCAGAAATTTTATACGAGACATAACGTTTGTAATAAGTTAGATAGGAAGTTGAAAATGTAATCATATTTTTTATAGTACTTGATTCTTTCCTTGGTTGTATATCTTGGCTTAATCTCTTTAAAAATAATATATGTGTGTAAAAACCAAATGTGTTAGAACAGTAGGAGTAACACAAATCTAACTGAATTTATTTCTCTTTTTTCTCTCTTATGAGTCAGGCAGAAGAGATGACTGCTTGTGGTATTTAACCATTTAAAAATATATGTAACTTCAATATAAATAGATTAGACTTTAAGGGTAAAAATGCTAAGTATACATATTGTCTATTTTTCTGCAGAAAAAAATGATTTATTAAAAATTTTAATTTGTGCCATATCTCCTACCTAATACTTAATTTGATTTTATATTGAGAACCCAAAAGTTTAGTTCATGTTTATGGAGATATTTTTACTTTGCCAGTAACTTTATTTTGAAGGTCACTGTTAAACTGTTTGGGGTTAAATCTTTGTTAGCTTGGGATCATATAGATTAGATTCTAATTTTAGTTCTATCATGTAAAAGCTGTGTGAAATAGGTGGGAACACAGCTTTCAGATGACTGAGGCATTTTCCTGATCTATAAAAGAATAATACCTTGAGGATTAATTAATCTGTAGTACATAGCACATATTTGTTGAAACATAACATATAACACTTTTTGTCATTTGTCATTCTTGCCCCCTTTCCGCATTCTCCAAATCTGGAAGCTTCTCAAGGAGGGGTATGGAATCTTTCATTCCTCTCGTCACAAACAAGTATTTTTTCTTATTAAATAAGCAGGTTATTTATTTTCCTGCAACCTTTCCTATTCTCACCGAATTCTAGCCTTTAGAAGAAATAAGTCTTTTGATAACAAGGGGAAAATATGGTACTATTATAACATATATTATTTTCTAGATAATTTATTCCCCTCTACCCATACCCTTTATCCCCAGAGACTCTTAGAAATATGTGTCCATTCCCCCAATTTATGCTAATATCTATTTTGATTTTAATCATGTCATTAGATTTTGACCTGAAAGGTTTGAAACCAAAAGGTTTCTACAGCATTTTTCTGCTTTCTGTTACAAGTCATTTCAGTTCAATACGTTGCCTTTAAAAACAATTTTGTATGCTTGAGGTGAAATTCGAAGGATGTACAGGAATTAGCCAAGCAGGAAAATGCATTCTAGGTAGATAGCACTCATGTTGTGTATAGTCAGTACAGACTATACTAAATGCTTTTAATTTCAAAATGGGAAATGTTTGTTTCTTGTGCTTCCTAATGTTTCCTATTGTGGATGAGCAGGCTTAAGTCTATAGCTATATACCAGAGTTACAGCAAAATATGGTAAGAGGTAGGAGAGCAAAGAAGGTGAATGTGGATGCTTTTATAAAAAATTACAAAGAATAGGGCTTCCCTGGTGGCGCAGTGGTTGAGAATCTGCCTGCTGATGCAGGGGACACGGGTTCGAGCCCTGGTCTGGGAGGATCCCACATGCTGTAGAGCAACTAGGCCCGTAAGCCACAACTACTGAGCCTGCGCATCTGGAGCCTGTGCTCCGCAACAAGAGAGGCTGCGATAGTGATAGGCCCGCACACTGCGATGAAGAGTGGCCCCTGCTTGCCACAACTAGAGAAAGCCCTCGCACAGAAACGAAGACCCAACACAGCAAAAATAAATAATTAACTCCTACCCCCAACATCTTAAAAAAAAAATTACAAAAAATAAATAGGATAATATTTTATATCTTTTTAACTTGTGTGTTTTATTCTTAAATCTGGTTTGATTTTGTCTTAGAGTAAAAATATTTCTTGTTAAATGTAACTTTTAGTTTATAAAGAAATTCAGTACCTCACATAGAATTTGATTTATTGCCAATAGAGACTGCAATAACAAAGATATCTATTCTTTAAGAAAGTTTTTGCTCTTGTATTACTCTCTGTGTAGTATGTTTGGTTTAATATATTCAGGTTTATACATTATGGAGGTGTTTTTTCAAAAGACAACTAGACAGTACCTTTTTGAGTCATCATTGTTTAAACTGCACTGGCTAAGCATTCTGTTCTTATGTTTTCTTTTGAAGATCTAGCCAGCAGTTACATGAATGCTTGTATTGGTAATAGTTTGGGTAGCTGGCTTTGGAGAGAAATCCTGTGCTACAACTTGATTAATATCACTATTGTCCTACTTTTTAAAATCTGTGTATTGAAGAGGAATTAGTAGTTAGGTCTTCTTTTACTGTTAATTCTTTGACTACTATATATCAGAGATGAAATTGCCTTGTTTTTGTACAAAGGAAATAGGAAAACACACACACAAAAAAACACATGGAGCTATCTTTTATGTTTGTATTATTCTTGGGGCATTTCATTATTTTACTGTTATTTCTCAGCCAAATGTAGTAAAAGCAGTGATTAGTTCATGTACCCAGAAGGACCGAGATGCTTTAATAATCAATGATTGATGATTCTTTTTTCCTTTTAGGAGAGAAGCCACAAGTCTTACCGTCCCTTAACAGTATTGACATTTCGCTTAAATTATTTGTTTAGTGAACTGAAACCTATGTCATATCATCTCCTAAATATGATTTTTCATGCTGTGGTTAGTGTGATATTTCTTAAAGTCTGCAAACTCTTTCTGGATAACCGGAGTAGTGTGATTGCTTCTTTACTTTTTGCAGTGCACCCAATACACACAGAAGCAGTAAGTAAAACTATAAATTGATGTTTTTTGCATTATTTCTATACATGTCTATAATGGTATATATTTTTAAGGAAAAAAAATTAACCATGACTTTAATCCAAGTATTTGAAGACTCCTATTGGTACAGTGTCTTAACTTATTAGTGTAGAGTCTAACTTTCCTACTATGTAAAATTTTTTAGAACAAATTTTGAAACAAACATTTATTCAAGAACATAAGATGTAATCACTCAACTTTAGCGATGTAAAATATAAATGAATACAGTAATTTTCTTTGCTAATTTTTTTATGAATAAAGATTTTAAATATTTGTCAACTTAGCATTTTTTTTGTTTCAAAGGACAGAAAATAATAAGAGAAACTTCTGTAAGGGATGAAAATTTATCAAAATACATGCAAACATGGACAGATATCCTAACAAATGTTGCTCAGTAATTTCTTATTGTCTATTGCCATGTGTTTAAAAATTGTGAGCTGTCTCTACTATTGCCAATATGCTCATCACCAGCACATTCACAAACTATAACTGTATTTTTCTTGGTAATCTTGAGACTCCAGAATTGCCTCTCAGCAGAGCAAAGAGGACTCTATTCAGTTGCTTTGTTACAAGCTTTCAATTTTAAACAAGAGTCTGTATGCTTAAACTCTGCCAGGGTGTGTGTGTGTGTGTGTGTGTGTGTGTGTGTGTGTGTGTGTGTGTGTGTGTGTGTGTGTTGGAGGGGAGTTGTGTGTCTCTCCCAGTATCTTGAAACTTTTGGTGTCTAGCTGAACATTTTTCTGTACATCTACAAAAATAATAGGTTGTTTTAAGTTTTATAGTGAGTTCAGAATACTTTAAAGGGATTTGGGGGCTTTATATTTAAATTTTTTGAATTTAAAAGGATGTTTTAAAATTTACTGTCTTTTTAAATTTTAGTTTGCAGGTTTATTTGTGAGCTATAATGTGTTGAGTTTATTATATTTTTGTATTTTAAGAACACTTGTATTTTAAGAAAACATGTAAGAACTACATCTATATAGTGTACTATAATTGTGTAAGATGTTACCATTAGAGGAAGCTGGGTAAAGGGTAAACAGGACTTCTCTATACTATTTTTGCGACTTCCTCTGAGTCTATAATTACTCCAGAATAATAAAAGAACTGTTACAGTCACTGATAAATTTAATTTTATGGAAGACATACAAATTCACCACATGAGGGCACTCAAAGAATGCTTAAAAAGCAGAAATGTGCACTTGAAAAGTTATAGCAGTTTAATTTCTAATTAAACTGCTGTTGCAATTATAGTTAAATTTTCAAGATGCTTTTTATTAATATGATCCCCTCTCCTTCCCCTTCTAGGTAACAGGTGTTGTAGGAAGAGCAGAACTTTTGTCATCTATCTTTTTTCTAGCTGCATTTTTGTCATATACCAAATCAAAAGGACCAGATAATTCCATAGGTAAATGTCTAACATTTAACTTTTTACTTTAGCTATAAAACTCAATCAAGTAATTTCTGTTTACTTCAAGTGGTTCTTATAAAACATATGCCATTTTTGGTATTTATCTTTATATATCATGCTATTGTACTTTAGCATCTATGGACATAAGAAAAGTATGTGACATTGTCAATATTAAAAATTACTGTTTGTAGTTTATATTTTATCATGACTAACAGTTTCTATTTGATCTAATTTTTAAAAATTTCCCTAGAATATAAGAGTTTTAGGATCATTCTTAGTTCCATTTGCTGTTACCTGTAAATGATGAAGTACCAATACTTCAGTTGTCTTTCTATAAGTAACACATGTGAAGACTATGAATTGTATTGTTTAGGCAAAGTTAAAAGCCTGTTAGAGTATAACTTTTATTATGTGTTGATCATAGTTCAGCTATTTAATGAGTCCCCTCCATGTAGCCCACCCTGGAAAATGCTTTGTATAGATTAACCCATTAGCCCTAATGATGTCAGAAAACAAATTCCAGGCAATCAAAATGATTTTTTAAGAGTGTGGGCCCAATGGGCATGAAAGGGCACATAATGTGAAGCACATTATGACCTTAACCTGTACTTGGTTAATCTTAAAATTTAATGCTGAGTTTTTTTTCTATGTTCTTGGAGAATTTTCTCACTATAAACCCAAGGCACTGATGATAAAGAGCTTAATTTTGTATGTATGAAAACAAAGTTTCAAGAGATAAGCAATTTAGCTAAACAGCTTCTTAAATTTGTAATATGAGTAGGTTTCCCTCTTGCTGCTATGCACAATGCCTTCTTAAAACAGTTTTGAGTTCAGTATAACATAGTGGTTCAAAGCATGGACTCTGGAGTCTAGTTTCACATTTCAGGTCCACCATTTAGACGCTCCATTTACTATGTTGGTCAGATTACATAACCTCTCTGTGCTTTAGTTTCTTTATAAAATGTAGATAATAATAGTTCCTACCTGTTGAGAAGGATTAGTTGAGTTAAGCATGTTAAGGAATTTAAAGCAGTACCTGGCTCATAGGAAGCAGTGTCCCTATTTTCCCTGTTGCCTGTAATGCAGTGAGAGATAGTTCAGTAGCTAATATAGAATTGCAAACTAATATCGTCTTTAAATACCATCCTAAGCAAAACATGAATGATAAACTTAGAAAATATTGTGAACTTCAAGAGCATGATCAGGCTCCTGCCTATCACTCTAAACATATCTCCTGCAGTTTTGCCCTAGTCACTTCACTATAGCCAAGCAGACCTTCTTGCTACTCTTAAACAGGTGAAGCATTGGCCTTTATACTTGCTGTACCCTCTTTCTTGAATTTTCTTCCTTTAGATCTTCACATTGTTGTTTCATTTATATTCTTTACATCATCAGGCCTCAGCTCAACCGTCTCCCTCTTAGAGAAGTTCTTCATTCTAACTAAAATATCCTTTCATTTCATTATATTTTTGATCCTTAATAATTTTACTTGGTCCTTTTTAATGATTTCTTATTCTTTATAACTCCAGTATCTTTCCTTATTTCCTTTAGAATTACTTATTTTAAATTCTTGGTCTTTTCAATTAATTAATTAGTCATGTATGTTGTTATGTTTGTGCTCTCTCTTTTATAACTGTGGTACCCTTCAGGTATCTACTTATTTTGGCTTGTGAGCTCAGGCCACATGTTCTCTGAAAGTTATCAACCACTGTGTATAATAAAGAGAAAGACCAGCGCCACTCTGTCCATCTGGTGACTCATTAAAATCCAGGGTGGAGATCTCCAGTTTCCCCAGGGCCACTGTTGATTACTATTGTTACCATTCTACCAACCACCTGCTCTAGTCTCTTAAAGAGAATCAGCATTAAGAACAGGCCAGTCTACCACCCCCCTGCATTTAGATGGAAGGTCTGTGGGTGGAAGAGACTGCTGAAGAGTGGTTGGTCATTTTGTACCTGTAAAAAAAATCTTACTCCTTATCCCAGCAGGGCTTCTGAAGTATTCTCATTTAATCCCTGGAACACCCACAACCTACGGTAGCTGCAGATTTCTACAGTAAATGTGCAAATAATGATTTACCCAGGGCAGTCAGGATTGGATAGGTTAAAAAAAAATTTTCTCACTCTGTGCTTTAGATGTAGTCCCTCGAAACACCCATGCAAACATACATGCCCAGGAATTTCTCTCTTTTTTTGTTTTTCAATGCCCAGGAATTTCTCTCTTTTTTTGTTTTGAATATCTTAGAAGCCATATTTTCCTCTCACTTAATCTTTCTAGGCTTGATTTTGGGGAAAGGGGCTAACAGGTCAACAGGTCATGCTAGTTTACCACTTGACCAAAACAAAAACCAAATCATGTTGCTTTCTATCCCTTTAACCTACATTTCTCATAAAACTCATTTTTAATCTAAAAATACATAATTTTTTTAACCCATTTATTGTTCTCTTACAATAGGATATAACCTTCATTAGAGTAGGTAACTCTCTCTCACTTTCTTATCTCCATTTCCTAGAATGGTTCCTGGTATACAGTGAGTGTTCAGTATATATTTGTTGAGGAAATGATTAGGTGAATGAATATAATATATTTTAAATTCTAATTGAAAGCATACTGAAACTTGCTCGGGACCTCTCTCTGTCCTCTTTTCCCCTATGGTATTTTGTACGCCACGTTTCATTATTTCACTCCTGAGACCACAAACAGTTTTGTCATCATCTTTGTATTCTCCATTCTATCTAAGGTATTTGTCCTATGCAAAGATTTTCAATTTGTAATTATTTAATCACTTTAAATTCTGGGTTATTCATGTCCCATACCCTTTTCACAAGGATCATTCATCTTAGGCCCTTTGCACTTGATTTTTCATTACTTTAGGTTTCTGCTCAAATGTCATCAGTAGTGCCACTCATCTTCCCCCCTCCGTTTTATTTCCCTTCACTTTCTGTTTTTCTCTATAATACTTAGGTCACCATTTGACAAAAAATATTTATTGTTATCTCTCTCCCCTACAAATGCAGTAAGTACTTAAAATAACTATTTAGATACACCATTACTGAAGGTGTGTATCTTTACACACGTAAAGTCAGCTTGGAAACCTATATTTTGAAATTGGAATAGATTTTGATGATTGAAATTGATTCTACACTTCTACATGTATTTTTTTTTTCAGTGTCAACTTATGTAACAGGGGTACTTGTTTTGGACAAAATCACACATGGTAACTTTAGCCACAGAGACCTGATTATAAAAATCAAAGTGTATATGTTCATAAAGTAATTTAGTCACCAAAGAACTGAAGTGACTGGTTTCAGCAAAACGTTTGCCTTTATTAGAACTATTAGTTGCTTAGATTAAATCCAGCATCTTTGAAGGCAGCTGTTTGATTTCTCTTCCTTGGAGTGAAAAACAAATTAGTGAGAAGCTCTGAATTTAGTATCAGAAGAACCAAGTTAAAGTCATGGTCTCCTTATTGTGCATGACTCTTTTTAAACCTTCAAAATTCTTTCCTCATCTTAAAAATGAGTACGATTGCACCTGTCCTCATATCCCGTAAGGTGATTGAAATGCAATGAAATATGCTAAACTGGTTATATAAACTGTTTAATATACCTATTTTCAAGGCCATTGTTTCCCACTAGTTTTTAATCTATGCATACCCATTCAGGCATACCATTCTGTATCATCTGTATCATTCATTTGCCAAGCTTATTCCCTCCTCTATTCCTTTATTCATACATACCCCTTTCCCAATTCTTTCATGTCCTGTATATCCTTCAAGGTCCAACTTAGGTTCAACTTGTTTTGTAAATAATCATCTGCTAATTTCTTTGCTCTGTGAATTTCTTGGTCACTTTAGCAGGATAGTTCAACCCTTGATATAATCTGTTACATTAATATTGATGGTTTAGGCCTAACTAGAATATGAGACACTTTTTTGAGGAAGGAATACTATTATATCAATACTTAGTATTTCCAATAGTGTTCTCATTTTTTTTTTTTTAGTTGTTTTTCCTTTCGGTAATGTTAGTCTATACAGTATTTTAAAATTGAAAATGATTTCAAAAACAGATGTTTCTATATGAAGCCCAGTGACAAAAGAAAAATGTATTAGATTCATGAATTCTGTTCTTATTTATACCTGGATTTAAGTCAGTTATTTGAGTTTACTTTGATTAATGTACTTAATAAAAACTGAGGTCACACAATCAAAGTACCATATATTTCTTAAACTGGAAAAGAATTAGAAATCATATTTGCCAATAAGAAAACTAAAGCTCAGAAAAGTTGCCCAGAATCACAAAGCAAGTTAGTAGTAGATCCAGATTTACTTTCACAATTCATGGTTCTTTAATCAAATTACTACTGAGTAGTAGACATTTACTTAAAATTGATGAAGTAGGTTTTCCACTTAAATAGAACTTGTGAATATTGTTACAAATTTTTTAAAGAATAGTATTGATTTAAATGCTTATTGCTAACATGTTTTAGTTTTTATAGTCTTTTTTTAGTAAGAATGGTACTGTAGTTTGCCCAGTATTTTTCACTTTCAAGTTTTTTTTTAATTACTCACAGATATAATAAAGTATATAGGTACCTCTGTGATAATTTCAGGTATTTATCTTCATTTCAAATTGATAGTTCATTAATTACCACACTCAACCCTGTAAGTTTCTCTTCTCCAGATTGGCCACTCTACCTTTGTTTTTAAATGTTAGCATTTGGTTAGATAATTTTCCTGTCCACAAAAATTTTTTAGTTCAAATTATATATCTTGATTTTTTTAATATATAAAGCAAAAATTACAGCATTTCAATATGTTTTAAAATACAAAGTATGTCAGTGGAAAATAACAAATGTGAATATAGAATCACAAGTAAAGTTTTTCAGTAATGTCTAATAGTTGTCTAACTTAAAATATCCTTTTATGATATTATAAAATTGTTTCGTGTGTTTTTATATTTTTCTGTTCTTAAATTGCAGTGTGGACTCCTATCGCCTTGACAGTGTTTTTAGTGGCTGTTGCAACACTGTGTAAAGAGCAGGGAATAACAGTTGTGGGAATTTGCTGTGTGTATGAAGTATTTATTGCCCAGGGGGTAAGGAGAAATCTAAATTTCCTTGTTGCTATCTTTTATCCTATTTGAATCAGATTATAATAAACTTATTTTCTAAATGTATAATTATATAAAGTGGTCTGTTTACCAATTATGATTACTAAAAATTTGCAAGAAACAAGCATGTTTTGCCTTCATACCCACTGAAAATTACTTAACATTTTATATTATACCTTAGTTTTTTAAGAAAGTTTCAATAATGAAACCATTAAGCAACTTGGGGAAGCACACAGTAATACTGTACAGTATAATTAATTATTGGATAAGATTATTGGGCTCAGTTTTATTCATTATCAGCTCCACTGTTTGCTCCATGTTGGTTTTATAATTTTGGTCAATTTTTATTTAATCTTGCATTTAGAAAGTATGATAATTGTTGAAAAATTACAGTAAAGTGCTATTTGTTACTTAAACATTTTTTTTCTTTTCTAGTATACTTTGCCATTATTATGTACTACTGCTGGACAGTTTCTTCGCGGAAAGGGTAGTATTCCATTTTCTATGCTGCAGACACTAATAAAACTCATTGTTTTGATGTTCAGTACACTATTACTTGTTGTGATTAGAGTCCAGGTTATTCAATCCCAACTTCCAGTATTCACCAGGTATGATATTCTGGTTCTTTTGTTTTCTTCCATCTTTTTTTTTTTAACTTTGCATTTTAAGTGATTGTTAATGTTCCAGAAAGTCTTTGATTTTTATTGAGGTTTTTTTAACAGCTTTATTGAGGTATAATTAATACTTTTTAAAAACCTGCATATATATAAAATGTACAAATTAATAGGTTTTGATATACGTGTACACTCATGAAAACATCACAGTCAAGATCATGACCCCCCCAAAATTGGTTGTCTTCTATATCCTTAGTGAGTTTTGTCTACTTGTTTTATTAATTATTGAGAGAAGGATGTTGAAATTGCTGACTATAGCTGTAGATTTGTCTATTTTGCCTTGCAGTTCTATCAGTTTTTGCTTCATATTCTTTAAAGCTCTATTATAAACTGTATCAGTGTTTAGGATTGTGATGTCCTCTTGATGAATTGATCCCTTTATCATTATTAAATGAGCTTCATTCATCTCCAGTAGTAGTCTTTACTAAGACATTCATTTTGCCTTATATTAATGTAACCACTCCAACTATCTTTTGTTAGTGTTACATGGTTTATCTTTTACTTTTTAAATCTATCTATATCTTTATTATTTAAAGTAGATTTCTTGTAGGCTGCATATAGTTGGGTCTTCCATTTTTGTTTGGTCAGATAATGTCTTTTAAATGGGGGGGTTCAACTGTTGATAGTTTGTTGTAAATCTACCATCTTGCTAATCATTTTCTCTCTGTCTTGTCTGTTCTGTGTTCCCTTTCTTTCTCTCTCTCTTCTTTTGAATTGAGTATATTGTAATACTCCGTTCTTAGCTCCTTGTTGGCTTATTAGCTGTATATCTTTGCTGTGTATTTTTAGTGATTGCTTTAGGGTTTTTTGGTTATGTCCTTTGCTTATCACAGTTTATCTGAAAGGCATATTATAATTGCAAGTATATATAGTATAAATGTCAGCATATATAGTACAAATATTATACAATAAATAAGTTTTTATATAAATATATAAACATTATAAATAAGAACTTAGCCTTTGTGCTATTTGCATACATTTTTATTGAGTATACATTGTAAATCTAACAATACATTGTTAACTTTTGCTTTCAACAATTGTCTTTGGAAGAGATTTAAATTTAAAAATTCTTTTATGTTACACCATAGAGTTACTATTTCTAGTGTTCTTCATTTCTTTGTTAGATCAAGATTTTCATCTGGCACCATTTTTCCTTGTGACTGAAGGACTTCCTTTGACATTTCTTGACATGTAGGACTGCTGGTGATGAATTCTTTAAGCTTTTGTATATTAAAAAATCTTTATTTTACCTTCATTTTTGAAAAATATTTCCCGTGAGTGTAGAATTCTACATTGACTGTTTTTCATTCACTAATATAAAAATGTTGCTCTGTATTCTCTGGCTTGTGTTATTTTAAATGGGAAATCTTATCTTTATCTTTATGCTTCTGCATGTAATATCTTTTTTTTTTCTATGCCTGCTTTTAATAGTTTCTCTTGATCATTTTTTCTCATATATTTTTTAATTGAGACATTATTGACATATAGCATTGTATTAATTTTAGGTGTACAATATAATGGTTTTATACACACACACACACACACACACACAGACAATTGATTACCATAAGTTTAGTTAACATCCATCATCACACATAATTACAAAAATTTTTTTCCTTTTGATGAGAACTTCTGAGATCTACTTTCTTAGCAGCTTTCAAATATACAATACAGTCTTGTTAACTACAGTCATCATGCTGTACATTACATCCCCAGGACTTATTTATCTTATAACTGGAAGTTTGGGTGAAGATGGACAAACTTTCAGTTAATGTTTCTTTTATCTTCTTGTTTCTTATGCTTAGGTTAATTGAGCTTTTTAGAATCTGTAGGTCTTAACTTTATATAAATTTTGGAAATTACTTCTTGAAATATTTTTCACTTTGCTCTCCACTCTTCTTCTAGGACTCCAGTTACATGTATTTTAGGCTTCTTGAAGTCATACTGATGCTCTGTTTATTCCCCTTCCCTCCGAAGCTATTTTCCCCATTTTCATTTTGGATAGTTTCTTTTGTTGTATCTTCAAGTTTACTAATCTTTTTTCTGCATAGTCTAATCTGCCCTTAATTTTTTCTAGTTATTTTTCATCTCAGACATTGTTTTCATCTCTGTTTGAGTTCTTTTGGGGCCTTTTTTGTGTATTCCATGTTTCTACATGTTCTAGTACTTTAATGTCTTTATCTACTAATTTTATCATTTGTGCCATTTGTTGGTCAATTTAGATTGTATAGTTTTTCTCCTCATGGATTGTATTTTTCTACTTCTTCACATGCCTGGTAGTTTTTTTTAATAGATGCCATATGTGAACTTTACCTTAGTGTATTCCTATATTGTAGACCATTGTCCTGGGATGCATGTAAGTTATTTGAAAAATGTTTCATCTTCAAGTCTTGCTTTTAAGCTTTGTTTTGGGAGACCACAGTAGCATTTAGGATAGGGCTAATTTTGCTTCCGTGCTGACACAAGACCCTTCTGACCACTCTACCGATAGACTATGAATTATGAGGATTTCCACTCTGGCTGCTGAGGAACTATTCCCAGTTGTATTTGATATTTGTGAATGTTTATCTAATCCTTTCAGAAGGTATTTTCCTAACTGTATTAGTTTTCTTAGACATGCTTTAACAAATTACCAGAAACAAAGTGGCTTAAAGCAGCAGGAA